>NC_090928.1:561744008-562047038 GCF_040938575.1 Ambystoma mexicanum
ATGGGACAAAGTGATGCCTTGTTGCCCAATCCATTTAAGATATTTTATTGTATCCATGTCAGATACTGTTCAAAACCTGTAAAATGTTTGAACGGATTGTATGATATATCAACTGGAGAGTGCTAGCTGCTGCTGTTACCTGCTCATCCTCCACAAGAAAGGATCTCAATAAGTGGTCAGACAATGAAACAGTTTCTATTCCCCTCAAACATGGGGTTCAGGTGAGGCACTTGTGGTCCCATAGTGAGAAATCAAAACATGCAAGTGCAAGGGCAATCAAAGTTACCAGTATGCCAATACATTGTATACATTGGAGTGGTGCTGTGGTGGAAGATGTCATGAGAGATGTTGTCAAGGGGCAATGTATCAATGGGTGTTTATTTGACACCATTGGGTTCATGTGTGGAAGAGAACAATGCTTGTGAAGAACTAGCAGCAATATTTCAGTATGATGTGGCGCTACAGTGGAGGTATGGAAGACTGCAAGACTGCAATAGGTTCTTCATAGAATGTAATAGTGCACATCACAAGTTTACCCCTTCCAGGAGCTTCTGTGTTTCCTTCCGCTACTTGATCCGGAAGGAAAGCTGGAAATGCCTTTTTTCTACTTTATTTTAAGAGATGATGGGGTTACATTAAATATGTAACTACTGCTCCGGGCTGCCAAGTTCATTGTAAATCTTGTGCATCTAGGAGTATTGGGGTGTGGGCAGCCCTGCTGTTCAGGCTCTTTACCAGGTACCCAAGAGCCATTGTCTGCATTAACATCACTTGTCTATTCAATTGCTGTGGCCTTCAGCACTTCCTGCACTTGCTATTCCTCTGCACCACTATCTAGGTTTTGGGCAGCTTTTCCCTTCCCCTTCTCTTCCTACAATTTGATAACGTTGTTCAGTGGTTTAAAACACTGGTAAATGTAGATGGGCCATTGTCTCAGCAGGATATTCTTAACCAAGAGTATAATCCAACGTAATAGAGGGGCCCAATGAGGCCTGAGGTCTCTAGTAAACTATTTTGGGCTTTACCTCAACGTAATTCCAGCTTTTAAGTCGTCTTATCAGTGGAAGGCTTTCATTTCCCCTACTGGGCAGCAGGTAAGTACTCCCATGCCCCCTTCCTGTACCCCACACCAGGGAATTACCTGACCCTTTAATGCCCCATCCCGTTGGAATGTATTCCTTAAGTAAAATTTCATCTGAAGGGTTAAGGAAATGCTTCATTGTCAAGACAGATCCTTCATTCCTGTTGTAGAATACCTTCTTCACTATAAACATTAAAATCTGATAAGAACACCTGATAATCAAAGGTAATACATGCAATACCCATGATTACGATGTTTTATTGACAGAGTGACATAGTATGAATGCAGAAATAAATTACCACATTTATTACGGTCTTGGAATTGATGGGTGTCTGGATATGCAAAGTTTCTCCAGGTGAGTATAAAACATGACCAGTTCTGAATTTAAATTCCAATAATAGGGTGGCACTGCAAGAAAATGCACATGTTTCATCAAAGGTAGTTGCAAAGAAGTGACACTGAGCATTGATGGTACATCACGTTATTGGGCATCCACCCACACACTTTCACAACAATCCAGTAAGTGATATCAGCTGACTTGCCAGAACACCCCTAGCCCCACCTTCTTCTATGATGTCACTTAGAGTCCTGCAGATGGTTCCATGACACATCCTAACACTTTGCCCTTCCAACACAAACTAGTGCAATTGAACACAGAGATGAGGAGTAAACTGTGGATTAATCGGTTAAGGGTAAGGGGGAATCAAGGAAAACACAAGATATTTTATTTCTAGTTGTTTTTTTTATTTCTCGACATAGCGTTACATATACGCGCGTGCTTAAAGTCAAAATCTGACATTATCTTCAGTGGCCATTACATCCTGTGCATCACTTACTACACACTTTGAGTAAGCCATATTCATAGCAGAATGCTTGTGCACCCAATGATGACAACGATAATTGAACACGCAGGTTTTAGAAACCCGTATGGATTTTTTACAACTGTGATTCAGGTTTTATTTTCAAGCGGAAACTAACTGCAATTTTGCAAAAGAACATAATATGATGGAACCAACATAAGATATATTAAATTGGTCTTATTCAACATGCTAGATTAGTTAAGGGTTGGTTAGGGGTCTTTACTTCCAGACACTCAAATAAAATTTAAACCACAATCAATAAAATAGTATTTTGTCAATTCAATTAAAAAATCTACATACATGCAAGAAGCAGGAAAGTGTAACAAGGTCAGAATAACGACATAATATGTGTCTATAGATCAGCTGTTATTTTTTTAATGAATAATGAAGTTATTCACAATAGTGTGATAGGCCTTCAACCGAGAGCCAAAACGGTGCAAATAAACTGTACTATGGGGAATAAATCTCACTTGAGGTTCTACAACCAAATTGTACCTCAGTATACTTTTCACAGAGGAAAAATATCCATTTGCATGTCATTCTGCCCCACCCACAAGGGCATACCTGCACCACATTCTAGGCAATTCACCTCTCGACCAGAGTGTCTTCAGCAAACACAGACACATCTTTCAGTCTTGTTGGACTTCATTGGTGAAGTGAAGCTGAGCCTCTATTAGATGCGGTGAGCATATCGTCTGCTTTTACACAATTTACAACAGCGTTCCATGTGTTAATATCCCCACAAAATATTGCCATATAAAAATATCACCATATTTTTGTGGCGATATTAAGGCATGGAACCTGTGGGGGACACCCCCGCAATCCCCGCATTTTTTTTAAAGGAGTGGGAGACAATCCTGCAGCCCCTGCTCCTAAAACCCCCCAAAATGATCCCCCCCAAAAATATCGCCTATGACCGTTCCTGACGACCATATATATGGCGATATTTTTGGTGGGGATAATATGTAGTGATACCCATGGGAGCCCCTCTACCAAAAAAGAACATGGTTCTATAACCTTTTCTTTGGTATGTATGCCACGCAGGAGGGTCTACAACTAAGCTTGAGTTCACTGTACCCTGTACAGAGGTGAAATATACATCTGTCTATCAGTCTGGACATGCCCACAAGGGCAGTCCAGCACGCACAAATGCTAGGAAATTCTCCTCTGAACAAGAGTATCTTCAGCAACCCAAGACAACCAATACATATTGTGATACGCATTGTAGCATTATCATTTGTCCATAAATGAGAGTTTGATTCCATTAATATTAATGCTTTGCAATTTTCACATATGAAGTTTACAGCTTATTAATTTGACTTTTAAATGTACTTGAAATAAATGTTATATATAATGGGTCCTGTAAAGTGTGGTGAACCAGAGAAAGGTTTCAGACTTGAGGTTAACATTACAAGGGTCTTCATTTGAAATTAAAAGCAAAAATGCCAATTGACTACATTTGCTACGAGGAATTTGCCTGCCTAAATATTAAACTATCAGTGCTCTTCAACTGTCAAAACTAAAGAGTAGTCCTCAGTCCAAATCCTGTTCACTATCACTGACTACTTTAGAATAAAAATGTAAAACTGGGCCAGAGTTGTAGCCTTCCAGGTCTTGCTTCATCTGGACATTGTTAGTTGGATCTCTCCCCAAAGTACTGGTCGTAGCACACATCTTTGTTCTTAACATTATTTTTAATTCCTTTAGTCTTTACACAAACCAAATGTCTCAAATTCTTGATGGGGAGGGATAATACCACTAGTACGTTTCCACCAACTTGGACAATGTCTTTCCCCTAATATTGTGTCTGAAATAGATTGATTGAACATTGCAGGTTCCCTTCTTGTAAAAAAAAGTCTCTTATCTATTTAGGGTTTTCCAGACACCTCTTGTCCTTTGGATTACTTATTTCTTTCTCTTCGTTTAATGCAACTCACCTCCCTCCACCCCGAGTAACTCTAGTACTTTCTCTGACTTTGGGTGTGCTCTAGCAGGGGTTGACTCTGGTGCATATGTGTCTTTTCTCTTTCTCCTGCACATCTCAGCAGTTTCAATGATCCTCGCGCAGAGAGCAGAGGATTAGTTCCTCTGTTTTCCCTGGTGTCAGCATTGGTTTGTGGACCCCAAATACACCAACGTTGCAGCGTGGTCAGCACAGCAAGTAAGACTGTCCGTCTCCTGCCCATCTCAGAAGTTTCTATACTTTTCACACTAAGAGGGGAAGATTTTTCCTCCATTGTCCCCTGGTCTTGGTGTTGGTACACCGATTCCAGGCCCACCATGGCTGCAGGGTGGCCATGCCATGAGGTAAGATGGGACTTCTCCATCTCATTTTCTGTTTCAGAAAAATGTCACTCTACTCCGTGCTGGACTTCTGCGATCTCGCTTTCCGTTCTTCGTTCCTCCTTACTACAGCTGGCTCTGTGGTGTAGCACAGCTCCAGGATGCTCTCTCGCCAGAGGGTCGCATCTGTGTAGGATTCTATTTCCTCCATTCAAGGTTCCTTGACCCTTTATCCTCACTGCCGTACTTCAAAGGGGCATATTGTTTTTTATCAGCTACTGGGGACAAGGGGATTCCATGATTAACATGAGCCAAAGATATTAAGTAATGTCAAAAGGGTTTGAATGCTAAAACAGAAGCAGCTGCATTCTTTCCCACTCCCATATTTGCAGAGACAGTATTTTTCACAGGGAGTTCCTTATAGGAATGGGATTCCTTGTGTCATAGAGGGGAGTCACTCTGCGCGAAGACCAGCTTTCCCAGACCTCTGGAGAGGCTCTTGCTTAGTGGGTTCATCTTCCTAGCCTCACAGGGGATGCTCCCCCTAAGTGAGAAGATACACATTTCCCAGATTTGTCACAAAAGCTATAATAAACAAATTAACAGTCAATTTATACCATTCCATAAAATGCTTTTACTTTCAGTGAGAGGATGTTTGCCCACTTTATATGTGGTCTGATAAGAAAGTTCCAACATATCATTACTCTGTATTCTTCTCTGGTAAAGATCATTTAAAGAAAATCATGTATGAATAGTGTCTGAGGAATGTCCTCAATGATCTTGCTGCTTCAGTATAGTGTTTTATGGAGAGAGGATCACAGCAGCTGTTTGTCACTTCTCTCTTCAGGCCATGGCATTGACATCTAGTGCCAGGCAGTGCCATGGGCTCTCATACATCAGCCACACAATCAAACCTATCCTCTATGACATCAGGAACATTTCTGATGTTAGAACATTAATGTACATTTGTGTTAGTGATTTGATTTTAAGTACCTGAATGGCCCATGTGTTTGTGGGCACAGACATGAACTATAAATTGAAATACTAATTCTGCACCATTTTGGGATTTTATGAGCCACATGTCTATCTCTTTATCCAAAGTTGAAAAGATAAAGAAAGTAGTAAGTTGATAATAGATAATATGAGATCTCAAAAGTCATTAAATAAAGTTCACTGGTTGTACCTGTCATATTATAGGTTGATCAAGTGCTCTCTTCCATCACTCTTTCTCACTTTCATTCTCTCTCTCTTTCTCTGTCTCTATCTATATATGTGTGGATGAGAATTTTGTTTTCAGGTGTAGGCTTACAAAAGCCACCACATCTTTTGCTCACAGCTGTAGAGTCCAGAGTACAGATGCTTTAGCAGGAAAGATCAACATCTTCTCATACGTGGTGAAACGTGAGTTCAAAATTGTTGAGTTTACCCTTTTAAAAGTAATGCTTGGACAGCATGAAGCACCATCATAGTAACTAGTTGCCCTTGAACCAATGTGTCTGTTTTTTCTACTTACAGTGCAATTGCCACCACTATGCATAGACTGGTTGTCAAACCTGCAGCCACCGAATCGAAAGCTGCTCTGTAAAAGGAATTAGGGCATTTGATTGTCTCTGTGCATTTGAATCAACTCTTCCAGAGCAAAGCCTTCATGCTCATCACAATATACAGTGAACAATTTCTAATAATTCAGTAGACCAGAGGCCAGAGCCTTTGACAACATTTGCTTGAATGTAATAAATGCCTCATCAGATTCGAGGTAATTATAGAAGGGGTTCTGGAGTTGAACCAAGATTGAGGATTGGAAGGGATTTTGCAATTGGAGCATAATCCATTATCCATTGCCAACATCAGCCAGCTATTCCAAGAAAGCCTCTAATTTTCTTTCAGTTTGGGTGTTTGGGAACTCACAGAATCACATTACTTGGAGCTTTCGACCAGAGGCATAGCCAGGATTCTCTAACAAGTGGGGCCTGAAGCTAATGTAGTTGGGCCCATCGCAGTGATATTAACATCTGTAAATGCCCACACAGTGCTGCTGAGTGGGTATTTATAGATTTTGGGTGGAAATGGCCTCTCAGTCCTTACCCTGTCTATGCCTTTGCTTTAGACTGGTGTCCCTCCCCAGTAGAGATATTGTGGCCAAGATAATGGACTTGTGTCTGAAACACATGAATTGTTTCTTTAGAGGTTTAATATCCATTCAAGACAATACATCTCAGTAAAGAGAATCTTGTTTGCAAGCTTCCAATGATTGTACACCAATAAATTGTCATCAACATAATTAATCGAAAAGGTTCCTAAAATATGTTCGACAAGATCCTGGGGTAAATATGTACATTTATATAATGCAGGGATTTATGACAAAAAATGAATACATATTGACTGGCAGGATGCACAGGTCTAAAAACGAATGCAGAACACAGATCTACTACTGTAAAATGCATTGTGGTTGCGGGAATGAGTATCATTGTGTCTAATAAGATTCTATGACTTCATCCCGGAGGACTCAGTCCTTCCTCTCAAATAGCACAATTTCCTCCTATGCCAGGCTAGCTTAGTCACTGAAGATCACTTCCTCAATCTTCACTAGATAACCAGCACAGATGTTTTTGATCATCATTCATTTTTATATAACTTTTGTTTATGAAACATGGGTATACTTTTGGCAGAGTAAGTATATTTTTAAATAACTTTCTTAAGCCAGCAGAATACAAAATGTGTCAGTAAATACAGAATTAGGTCTCAGGTTTCATGCCTCCATCCTGACTACAGGTAAACAAAATGAGCAAAGTGGGTCCTCTTGTTTGTGTAGGGGGCTCTGTAAATGAGGACAAGAACACTGAGGCCAGAACACAGATTCCACAGGTAGCTACCCAACATTTACACAACTAGGCCATGGGAAAATCCCTAGTGTACATCCTGTATGTCTATATTGATTAAATTCAATAGTAGTACAGTAGGTCAGTGAGATACATACAACACATGTATTATTAAACCATTATAGAAAACACATCAATAAAAGATTAAAAACGTAAAGAAAATACACATCAAAATCATTGCCCAAACAAATCATGTCTAGTTACAATTTCAGACATGTTCTTTCTTTGTCATGTATTGAATAATTTTGTTTCAAACAATATTGTGTGGGGTTAAGTAACATAGGTGAGTGGCTAATGCCAGATTACTGTATGGGCATTTTCCCTGACTTTTTCATGTCTACACCAGTTTGTGTTTCTAGTTTCGAAAGAGAACATCAGTACGACCCAATCGTTTTTATGGGTTCCTTCAAAGCCGCCTTCAGGGCACTCAAGATGGTTTAACCGTGCACTTATAACAACCTTCTTCATATGCATGTAATAATGTGTTTAAAGAGTTCTAAAAAAATGACAAAGTCATATATTAAACAATGATCATTATTATGTTTCCTTTATTAACATAGGCGCTTTTTCCTCTAACTGATCATTAATTTCTTAATGTTGTGTAAAGCAATATGCTTGGGTGTACCAATGTTGATGAGATACAGTTTATTCACGTAATATTTATTTACTCTAAATGAAAAAGAGAAATTGATTCCCTCAGATTACCATTACTTAGTGTTCAACACAGATTAATCTGTTCTATCTCATGGCATACTTTTATTTTCACTGATGTGAAACACATTAGTGCACACATTACGCTTGCTTTAAATTGTTTTCTTTGTTTGATATTAGCTTGTTCAAGCATACTCAGTGTAGCGGTCAATGCACATTCTGTGTAACATCTCTATTGGTTGTTTATAGTGTTCTAATGACCACCATTACCTGCATATGCGTCTTTATTCCCCCGCTTCATTTAGTATTGGCAAAGTGGTACACATGAACCATATCCTAATTAATAGGTATTAATTAGGATATCATTCCTGTGTGACATTTGAAGACGGTTGTTATAAGTGCACAGTTAAACTATCTCACGTGAACTGAAGACGGCTTCGAAGGAACCCATAAAAAAGTTTGGGTTGTACTGGTGTTCTCTTTTGAAACTCGAAACACAAACTGGCGTAGACACGAAAAAAGTGAGGACAAATGCCCATACAGTAATCTGGCATTAGCCACTCACCTATGTTATTAACCCCACATAAGATTGTTTGAAAGAAAATTATTCAATATATGACAATGAAAGAAAAGGTCTGAAATTGTAACTGGACATGATTTGATTGGACAATGATTTTGATGTGTATTTTTGTACTTTTTTTTCTTTTATTGATGTGTTTTCTATAATGGTTTAATGATAAAAGTGTTGTATGTATCTGACTGACCTACTGTACTACTATTGAATTTAATCAATATAGACAACCAGGATGTACACTAGGGTTTTTTTTCCCACAGCCTAGTTGTGTAAAAGTTGGGTAGCTACCTGTGGAATCTGTATTCTAGCCTCCATCCTGACTGCAAGCATATACATCAAAACATAGCCTGTCTCTATGTTACATGAAGCCTAGTACTGAATATAGCAGGCATGGTCTTCCACAAGACAGGATACTTCTTCCAATTACATTTTGAGTCCCTTGCAATTACATTTGCCATCAATATTCTTTGAGGCATTCACATGCATTATTCATCCACACCTCAATGCGTGCCCCTCTGTTTTCTGGACAAAGCCAGTATGAGATGGGTTAATCCTAGAAACACCACATGAACACTCCAGTTAAGCAGGGGTAATGAGGGCAGAGAAACATTCAGGTGCAAAATTATAGGACAGTGGTCACCACCCTATAGTTAAGGTATAACAGAGTTACATAGAAAATGTAAAACAATAAAATGCTAATAACATTTGACTCATACAACTGATTTGACAGAAAGTTTGCAAATAAAATGATAGTCATATGTCCCCTCAGATTGGAAAGATTCAGACAAATTATTTTAAAATAAAAAAAGGGTTATTTAGAAAAAAAGAGAAATGTGTTTTCGGCCTAGTTCCCATTCATTTTCCCATAGAAATAAAAGGTCAGATTTTGCCAGATCACACATACAAAACCGCTCAACAGAATTGGGCCAGGGTTGAAACAACCTGGGCCTGAAGCATTGAATCACAAACCCTTTGTGGTTTGAGGTTATTCGATCCAGTACTTATTAAAATATTTGATGGAAAAGGAGATGCCCCCTTCTACAGAATGGATTGCTATATCTTGGGTAAATTTCTGAGAAACCGCGTGTTTATCAATGAAAAAACAGCCATATTTTTATTTCTCAATGAGAGAGATGGCCATGGCTATAACGTTGGTTAGCCGAAAACGGAAAAGCAGGAAAATGCCATTTCCATATGAAAAATTAGGGATATGCCTTTAGGGGAAGAGGTTGTGGGGAGGGAATAGGACATCAAGCTAAATTTGGGAGTTGGAGGAGGTGTAGTTACTGAGTTTGCAACATGAAGCTTTTCTGTAACCATGGTTATCTGACAGAATAGCCACGGCTACCCGACATCTCAACTGAAACTGCATCAAAGAAACAATGAGTGTTGTGGGGGGAATGGGAGAGGGCAGGGGAGGTAAGGAGGCCATCAGAGGAGGGGGGAGCTGGCACAGATGTGGGGGCCACTCTGTGAAGGTCTGGAAGGGCAGGGAAGCATTTGCATTTCTTTCCACCATTTTTCCCAATAACCGTGCCTACAAGGACTACAAAATGATAACGGAGGGTGTAACTAAGGGTATTTGCAGTTCATTGCAGGGAATTAAGTAATAAAAGTGAAATATATATATATATATATATATATATATATATATATATATATATATATATATATATATATATATATATATATATATATATATTTAATACTACAGTGACGCCACTGGACAACCATCCATGCAGTGACCAGGACCAATCCTGCTTAGCCTTAAAGCAAGGCCAGTGACAACCCCCTCATGCCTTTTTGTCTTATAAATTAGTGCAAATTACAATACCACTTAAAGCAACATGGCTTGAGGGGTCCTGTCCCTTCCTCGCTTTGAAGCTACGCAGGTTTGGTCCCAGTTACGACAGATGGTACATGTTTTTATAGTTTTAAATATCTCATAACACACTAAGAAAACACACGGCATCCAGATTATTTTAGCAAACCCTGCTTCTGTCAGTCCTTGAAAGTATTGTAATCTAAAGGCCAAGCTACCATGAAAAGAGCAGGTATCTCTGGGTGAGGAGCTGCTAATTCATGGGGAAATGCAAATTCACATGCGAGGCAAACTAGAATAAACCTTTTGTTTTATATATATTTATGTATATATATGCATATATATTACACAGCCCGTGATAGCCACTGTGTAGTTATGGTTAAGTTGCTCAACTCATATGAAGAACACCTTTTGGGAGGCTTATAACTTCGCTCCCCCCTGGAAGAATCCTGTCCAAACTTTGGAAAAAAAGTATATGGCCAGTTCTTAATTTTATTTTTGGTAAGTTTGATGAGGTCTTGTCAAGGGGGGGCAATGTAGTAGGGGGGTCCCAAAAAATGTTTTTTTTGATAGACTGAATAGAAAAAAGATTTTGCTAATGACTACAGCTCAAACCGGTGGACAAATGTTCACCAAATTTGCGGCAGGAGTGGTGGCTTGGTCCCAAAAGCATGCTTTTGTAAATTTGGTGAAAATCCATCCAGTCGTTTTTTAAAAGAGGCAAACCATAGGTAAAAAAAAGAAATTATATCTGGCCCAGCTCCGCTGACCCATTTCCTGTTTGCTTCGTGGACTGGACTCTGATGGCGTCATGTCTGCGGACACCAAACACGCTCGCTGATTGGCTGGAGGGAAGCGTGACGTACGTCACATTTTTCTGAATCGCCTGCTAAATTGTATCCGTGGATAGCGTAGCTACGAAAGCGGGTGGGAAAAATGTTTTGCAGCATCTGGTGTTGGGTAGAGGGGCCTCAAAAGTGGGGGAGGCCCCTCTGGTTCATATGATGTATTTCTTTAGGTGGAAGTAGACTGTGTTGTTTCTGTGGTGTCCGCGGACACTGCAGCAGTTCGCGGGTATGTCCTCAGGCAAGCAGCTTATGCGGTGACTGCAGGCAGGCTTTATTAGGGTAGGGGAGTGGAATGTAGATGATATGAGGGTGTTTGTATAGGATGTATTATGCTGTGGTGTTTGTGGCCAGCTACTAGGCTCTTGGGTGCATGACCATAGGCCATGCACCCAAGATTCTGCCCACTGGTTGAAGTACTGTAACAGTATGTGTGGAGAAGAGCATAGGGCGTGTGACAGCTGGCTTATTGGACTGCCCCAAGGTTCTTGGGTGTATGAGAGGCTGTGCAGTGGGTGCAAGTAGTGTAATAGTATGTGAAGTGAAGTGGCTAGGGCCACAGGTAGCTGCCTTATGTCTGTGGGTTGTGGCCACTGGGAAGATTTATGGGTGTATGGCCGTATTCTGCTGCAGTGGTTGTGGCCAGGCCCTAGACTCTTGGGTGCATGACCAGAGGCTGTCCACAACCACTGCAGCATAATACGGCCATGCACTGAAAAATGTGACACTGGTACATGGACTGCACCCAAGAGTCAGCTCACTGGTTAAAGTACTGCAATAGTATGTGTAGAGAAGTGAACAGGGCCTCAGGCGGCTGGCTTACTGCACTCAAGAGAGTTCTGACTGGTTGCATGTACTAGAATACTATGTGTACATAATTGGACATGGTCTCAGGTGGCTGGCATATGTGTGTGGGTTGTGGCCAGTGTACAGATTGTTGGGTGCATGGCTGTATTATGCTGTGGTAATTGTGGCCAGGTACTGTAGTCTTGAGTGCATGGCCGGAGGTCATGCCCCCAAGAGTCTGCCGACTAGCTGCAAGTACTGTAATATTATGTGTACAGAAGTGGACAGGGTGTGTGGAAGGTGGATTGTTTGACTGCCCCGAGATTATTGGGTGTATGATAGTCTAGGCAGTGGGAGGTAATTGTGGCCAGCTACCACAGTCTTGCCGGAGGCCATGCACCCAAGAGTCCAATAGTCTGCTCACTGGTTAAAGTACTGTAATAGTACGTCTAGAGGAGTGAACAGGGCCTCAGGCGGCTGGCTTACTGCACTCAAGAGAGTTCTGACTGGTTGCATGTACTGGAATACTATGTGTACATAATTGGACAGGGTCTCAGGTGGCTGACTTATGTGTGTGGGTTGTGGCCAGTGTACGGATTGTTGGGTGCATTGATGTATTAACTTGTGGTGATTGTGAGGAACACAACACAACACTTGGGTGAATGCCGCAGGCCATGCACCCAAGAGTCTGTCCACTAGATGCAAGTAGTGTAATTGTTTGTGTAGAGAAGTGCAAAGAGTGTGTGGCAGCTGGCTTATTGGACTACCCCGAGGGTTGTGGCAACTGGGCATATTCTTGGGTGTATGGTCATATTATGCTGTGGTAACTGTGGAAGCTACTAGAGTCCTGGTTGCAATCAATAGTGTGCCCACTGGCTGCAAGTAGTGTAATAGTATGTGTACAGAAGTGGACAGGGTATGTGGCGGGTGGCTTGTTGGATTGCCCTGCAATTCTTGAGTGTATCATAGCCTGTGCAGTGGCTGTGAGTAATGTAATAGTATGTGAAGTGAAGTGGACAGGGGTTTAGGTGGATGCCTTATGTGTCTGGGTGCATGGCCACAGGTCATGCACCCAAGAGTTTGCCCACTGGCTGGAAGTACTGGAACAGTATATTAACTGATGTGGATAGGGCCTCAGGCCCTGTTCAGTGTTATTTGTGTGGTTTATGGTGAGTGGGCAGATGTTTGCATGCATGACTTTATTATGCTGCAGTGGTTGTGGTAAGGCCCTAGACTCTAGGGTGCATGGCCGGAGGCGGTAGGCTGGCAAGCTTGCAGATGTTTTCGGTACCATCTGCATTGTGTCATAAAAGCATTACTATTACATATTGGCTATGTGATTGTATCTGGGAGGTGGAACGATTGTTGGAATTGCAAGTAGTACATGATATGCCATGGTTTGCATTTTGTACGAGCTGCTGAAATGGAATGGATTCACAGTTAGGTATGGATACATACAGAAAGCACTTGTTATGGACTTCTTCCTGCACCCCATGGCTCCAGAGAGTGCGTGCATGTTTCTTAATGTATGAAATCTGCAAGATTTCATTCATAGGTATGTGGTTGCTTCCCAGTACTTGCAGTAAGTACATTAGAAATTCTTGTGGATTTTCTTGTGTGTTTATAGTGAATCTCACCATTCCCGTACAGTAGTCCAATTCCTGCCTTATTCCTGAGACACTGTAAGTGTTCTCAGGATTATTTGTTGCATTTCTGTGAAGGAGTAGCATTTGCAAACACAACAGGTCTGTGCCATTTAAGTAAATGTTTTGAACAATTGGTGCCTATTGGAATAGAACATTGATTGCTACATTTGCATAGCAATTTACACCAGTTGCACTGGAAAGTTGTATGGACCATATATGTTCTGTGTCTGAGTCATTTGATAGAAGTCCACATGGTTTCTTTGAAGAGGTAGTTCTCTTTTGCCTTTTCAGTACATCCTTCTGTGGTTGAGGTAATTGATGGAGTACCAGCTGCTTTTCATTTCTTGTTGGTAATGTTGGGAGATCATGTTAAGATGTGTTTGCACAAGTTTTCTTTTACAAAGTTTGTCTTTTTGAGAAACAGGGTACATTCTGAGATGGGGTGTGTAGAGTTCACATAGTCGGTTGTACTCTACAATGCAAGGAGTGTCAGCCTTGACTTTACTTGCATCAAAATCAACTACAAATAGTCCTTCAAGTGTACGTATACATGACAATGCTACGTAATTCACGCCGTCTTTAAACACTCGGCTGCCAATGTCAATCAATGCTTGATCTAGGGTTAGACCTTGCAATTTATGAATAGTGACTGCATAGGCTAGAGACAGAGAAAACTGTTGTCTGTGTACATACATGTCTTTGAAAAGAAGGAATTTGGCTGTTGAGCATCCGATCCTTTTAACTTCTGAAAGTTTTTCAAAGTGGATGTTGACAAACCGAATGCTGTTGTCACGTGGGTATGTATGGAAGCCAACAACTGTACCAAGTGGTCTATTAACTAAACCTTGCTCCACGTCAAGGTTACGTTTTAGCATTACTCTACAGTTAAAAAAACAAAATGTTAACATTTTCTCCAAACCAGCTGTGTTAGAGATAGTGTTTTCTAAGGTGTTTAGTCGTGCTGTGGCTTGTTGACACATAGGTACTGTAATACAGCACACTTCCAGTTTGTCTGTGGAGTAAATTTGCACTAGTGGTTGCATTTCTTTATTGAACATTGTTTCATTGAATTGTGCACATTGTGCTAGGGTTGGCATTAAGGACATGCAGTTTACATTTTTGTGTGCTAATTGTTCCATGACATCCATAGCACATGTGTTATGCTCTTATTTCTCATGGATGCATCTGTTATTTAAGATAGACTGTGCTTCCTTAGAATCCGAATGCTTTTCAAAATGTTGGCATAGATGAGGTCTGCAGATTGACGCATGTTTTCAGTTAGTTTTCCATATTGGAAATGTTGCCAAAGGTTTAAATTTCCTATGAGGCCAACGGATTTACGGCACAGTTTGTGTCCCAAGGTTTCACTGGTGTTAATTGAAGAAGATCTCCGAAAACAATAATGTGGTTTCCTCCAAAGAGTTCTTTATAAAATGTGTTAAGACCTCTTGCAATCTGAGGTGAATCAAAGCCAACATTATGTTGGAGACCATGCTCACCTCATCTATTAGGAGCATTTTCATTTGTTTCAAAAGGCTGTTTAGCTCCATCGCAGCATCTGCCGAAGTTTTGTAGTAGTCTAATTTGTTTTGGTGTTTTACTGGAAGGAGTAGCAATCGGTGTAAAGTAACACCACCTATGCTGTAGGCAGCTATACTTGTGGGGGCAGTTAGAACAAGGTGAAGCTGAAAGTTTGTTGTCTGTCAATTTTTGCAGGAACTTGCTGATGATTTTGATTAAGAATGTTTTGCCTGAACCAGCTTGACCACTTACATACAGGAGTACAGGTTTATAGTTTTGACAGTTACAAGTTTTAGATTTGTGCTATACACCATGTTCAACTTCTTTAGTAACTTCTAGGAAAATGCTATGCTGCTCATTGTTTAGTTGTGATTTCAGTAGAGAGAAGTTGTATGCAGATTTGCTCATACTGACACATGGTGTTTTCAACTTCAGTCATGGCTAATTCTGCCTCATTTGCTATGAGTGGTTGTCTGAGTGGTTCTTGGCTTCCTATAAGAGAAGGTTGACTGCTCTCAGGAGTGTCTTAATTTAGTTGTGCTTGAAGTTCTTCTTCTTGTTGGCGTTCATTGTCCAACATGTTTTTGTACTGAGTAAAGTATATCCTTTATAGTTCTTTCACTTGCATTGAAGGCATCTTCACAGGGGGCATGGGTGTCCAATAACTCTTCTTCTTTTCTCCATGGTTTAAAAGGTTGCACTGGGGACATGAAGTACAGTTTTCTATGTTGAGGAGTTTTTAATGATAGCTTCATATGATTAATCAGGCTGCGTTTGGTAATTTTAGCCAGGCTGCCCTCACAACTTTTGACTATATATTTACCTTTTTTCTCATTTGGTTTAATATTATTTTTGTATGTGAAGTTTTGTGTTATGTGGTTTAGGCACATGGTTTCCAAAGCAGTACTTCTGTTTGGATAATATGTGTCCAATAAATTGGGCTTCAACATTTCCTGGCTATTGGGATAGTTTTTGGCAATTGTTTCTATGTACTCTTTTTCTGGATGCAGCAGGACCAAGGCTTAGCCAGACTATGTTTTCAGATTTTCCATACAAAGCAGTACCGGTTAAACGATCTGCATCTTCATAGTAGCCACATTCTCTTTGGGAGAGCATGTTTATGCCAAAGCTGTACAATTTTTGTGACAGTGTTTTGTCAGATGATGTCATGCCAGAGGTCTTTCAGCTCTGTTTTCTCTGCTTTGGTTAAATAGACTGTAACATATCATGCAACTGCAGTGGAATTGTCTGCAATGTACTGCACATCTATGTTTGCATTCCATAGGAGGGTAATGATTACATTGTAATTATTGATGTACTTTGATGCTTTGGTTCTTTTTATGCAGTATGTGTTCTTAGGCAATTTGCCTTTCACACTGTGTCTAACAGAAGACATGAAGCTGTTTACTTGCCCTTTTGTTGTAACTGGTCTAGGGAAAGCAAAGCAGCATTTGGTATAGTATTTGCCTTTGTTTTTATATTTGTGCCGACAATCATTGCCATACTTCTTTCTTTGAAACTGCAACATTTGTGCATGTAGGTTACTATGTGTACTCTCTGAAAGTATGTTGCAAGTGAGATATTTGTGAATGAACTGCAAAACAGTGACATCACTGTCGTGACCAAATTTATAAACATATTTAATCTACAAAAGCACGTGGGTGTATGGTGCTCCTCTGGCTTGAAATTCTTTTCACCAAAAGAAGTGTTCCACTTCTCCAAGGTGAGGAATTGTTTTATTACAAATAAAGTACAGCATGGTAATAAAGCGATGATGGAAGTTCCTTGACACATTTACAGAGTCAAGAGAGCAGAGTTCTCCTGGTGTTTTCATGTATATTCCTGCTTTGTTTTTTTTGCTATGCGTAGGAAATTGTGCAGGTCTTCCCATGTATACTTTGCACAATTTAAAGTGACAAACCATGTGGGTGGGCCAAGGTTTCGAAGCATACACCGCACATCTGCGTGACGTTGAAACCAGTATTCTTTCATACCACGCATGTTTGCCAAGAGATTTGTAATACTTGACTGTAAAACTTCATCTTTCTCTTCCACTGTTTGAAGTAGCTGCATAGCAGACATGTTTAGAAAATTGCAGACTGTTTTCAGTGTGTATGCAACTCTGTAACATAGAGTTGCTAGTTCACTTTCAAAGAGGAGGTGAAATATGTATTTAACGTTTTGTCTGAAACTGGGGTCTTCAGAATTCATTCGTAAAGAGCGGTATTCTGATGCTGTTATTTGTGTGCATCTTTCATCATACCTTCCACCGTTTCCAGTAGGAAACAGTAGAGGAAAGGCTTGTGCTTCTACACTTTTTCCCATATGCTGATTGGAGATCTTTTGGCTTGCTGCATTTGATATGTTTCTAGTGCATTGTTTATGGTGTCTTTGGACTACAGTGTGTGAATTGTATACTGGTCTAAAATATTGGAGGCTGCAGTAGGATCTAGAAGTTCAAATTGGCCAGTAGATGAGGAATCCTGAATTATTTCGGTGTTTTCTCTCAGGTTTTCTTCAATGTTTATTTCTTTGCTATATTCATTGTTGTCTCTAAGATATTGAAAGGCTTCTCTAACTTTGTTTAAATCTACTAGTTGCTGCCACATTTTGTGTCTTTTTTTAGGTACACCATTATTGATCTATTGGCTGTTGCACTCCTACTGCCTCATTACGGCTTTGGTGGTTGCCATGCCACTATTGGCGGCATGGCTGCCTCCAAAACCGGGTCTGGGGTCCCTGAATGGGGAATTACCGGGCCATTCTGAGTTTGAAGGGTGCAGTAATTCCTCCCTCAAGGAACCCAGGCCCGGACCTTCTCCATTGCCCTTCGAGCCCCGATAAGGCTCAATGGGAATGGGTGCAGGGAGCTAACAACGGGCCGATTACGACTGGCCCGTTGTTAGCTCCCTGGTCCCCTCGCAGGACCCGGTAAGGACGCCTGGATTTACCAGGCGTCCTTACCGGGTCCCGTGAGGGGACCTCGTAATCAGGCAGAATGGGTTTAACGGGTCCGCATCCATTAGCGGCACCCGTTAACCTATTCTGCCAGGGTCATAATGAGGCCCCTAGAGTGTCTACATTTTCTGTGAGATCTAATGGCAAATAAACTACTTTGCAACAAAAGCGTTTCAGTTATTCATAGGGAGGCAACTTTACTGTGTTCGGTTGAAGGCGTATTATCACTTGAAATGGGTGTACTGTTTGGATTAAAATGCTCTCATACAAATTAAGCTGTTGGAGTGGTTTTGTCGGTGGGAATATTTCCAAGTTATCAGTGATACCCACTAAAGTCATTTGGTTATAGTCAGGTTTTGCAGTGCAGTACGTGCAATGTATTGAGTGGTTAGTAATTTTGTATTTGTTTTCTGCTATAATATAGGGAGCTCATTTTCTATTATTTTGTTCGTTATATCTGCAGTTTTGGTGCTCTTTGTATAGAAAGTTCTGCAGCAACACACACATACTTGGTTTGGTACTTCAGCCGATGTGCTTTTAAACTTTGCTATTTCATTTTTTGTACGTGTGTAAAAGAAGGTTGACATCTGCAAGGTTGTCACTACTCTTTTCTAAAATTACTGGATTTGGATAGGAGTCCATAGTTTGTAATATTTACATTTTTAATTTGGCTTTGGCTTTCACATACTGATTGAGGAACTGATGCAAAGATTTGAAAGATTATTTTCGCACATTACACATTGATATGCATGGCCATTTGTAGATGAGATGTATTGTTACGGTGGAATGGAGAGTTGATTGTAAGTTTGCTGTGGATATTCTTGCAATCAGAGTTTCTTCTTCTGTAATGGTATTGCCTACCTTTTCATACCATCACAAACTTCTATGTATGGCCATTGGGTTTGTTTGTATGCCTCTTCATTGAACTATGGCTCTGTGCTGGTGGTGTGAATCCACTCATCTGCTCAGACATTTGCAAAGGTTTCTATGCTAATATTGCATCTGTTGCGGAGTACTTTTTGTAGTTCACTAATTAATTTTTTTAGTGTTTTCATGCTGTTTATAACTAATGTAAATAATGTCCCTTTGAGAAGCATTGCACTGTCTGTGAGATCTTCCACGATCAGTTTTCTGCTGCAAGTTTTTTTTTATTACAAGCTTTATTTTGTATTTTCCCTCAAGAGCATAGGTTACAAGCATGTATAAGAAACAAGTATAATATTCTGAACATTAAGGGTGGAGCGTGATTTCTCCCCTGTTTTTATATGGTTCTGAAGGATTCTATGGTGGAACATTTTTTGTAAAATAAGTTTTTTGGAATGCTTACTTGTGACTATGTTACCGTTGGTGGATGTAGTGTTTCCACTACTGGTATTTGCATTATTCTTAACACATTTACTTTTAGTTTTACATTTTGAAAGAGAAGTCACCCTTTTTCCCCTGCTAACTGGTTCCATTTTTCTTAGTGACTGTATTAGCTGTTTTGTTTGAACTTCTTGTAGAAAGTGTGCTAGAGGTGGATGGGCATTTTGCATGGCTTGAGTTTTACCTGCTCTATTTCTGCGTTGTTTTCTACAGAGTTGCTCTTTGGTAGGCCTTGTCTTGTGTCTGTTAGAGAAAAAAGGAAAGCGTGGGTTTGGAAGTTGGGCAATGTATTTGTGTGTACTGTTCATGAGTGTTTGAATATGAGGGTATGATATGATGTGATATGATAGTTTATTTATATAGCGCCTAGACACAATGTGTTTCAAAGTGCTTCATGGCAATGGAGGGAATACGGTAAAATACAAAGACATTCTTACAGGCCATGAACAACAAGAATGTGAAATTAACCATCATACTCGGCCCGACGACATTTCAAATAGTGCAAGAGCTAAAACACAGATAGGAAGGAAATGGGAACCAGACAGGTGACTACCGTACTATGCCTGATGACATTTCTGGTAAGCCGTAGATTAACAAGAGGTGCGGGAGGGGGAGGAGAAAGGAGAGAGAGGAACAAAGCAAGCTACTATCGTACTAGGCCTGATGACATTTCAGATAGTGCAGGGGGAACAATTGAAGGAAGGGGGGGACAACATTTGCTGCTATCATACTAGGTCCAGGAACAATTCTGATAAAGTGCATAGAAAAACGTATCGGAGGGCAGGAAGAGGGAGGGAGAAGGGAGATGAGGAGAAAAAAGGGAATAAAACAGTGAGAAAAAAAAAATATATATATATATATCAGTGAAAAAAACTTTGTTAAAGGGACGTTATGGATAAGTTGCGCTACTAAAAACCTATGAAATTCAGTGAAAAAACTTTGTTAAAGGGACGTTATGGTTCCAAGTAAAACCGAAAAACCCTTGAAATTCGCCAGTTATGGTAAGCTAAGCAACCATAACTCGCGCCACCACCGTGCACTGCTAAGACTAACACCCAGGACATCAAAGATGACATCACAAGTTAAATAACATCCTTCTACATGGTACAGCAAAAGACCTACTTGAAGAAATTCACTATATCCAGAAAAAATATTTTGGAAGTGAAAGCCATTTACAGAATGAAATAGCTTTAAACCAATTAAGCAACAATTCTACACATGGCAACCTTTTGCTAAACACATACAAAAAAGAAATACTAACATTTAAAAGTACATCAGCTGAAGTACCAAACCATGTATGTGTATGTTGCCGTAGAATTTTTTATAAAAGTAACACAAAAACTGGGGACCTATCATACAAAATAGAAGACAATGAAGATTCTAAATGGGTTGAATTAGCTCTCTACCTTCTAGCAGAAAACAAATATGAAATAACTGAGCCCTTAATACTTTGCAGTTATTGCACTACAAAACTTGACAACAACCAAACTCCTTCACGTTCTATCACAAATAATTTGGAATTATACCCAGTACCAAAACCTCTACAACAACTTAATTTATATGAGAGCATCATAATTCAAACAGTACACCCATTTCAAGCAATAATACGCCTTCAACCAAAAACAGCAAAATTACCTCCCTCTGAATTGGTAAAAGGCATTCGTGGAAAAGTAGTTTATTTACCATTAAATCTAAAAGAAAATGTGCATACCCTAGGAGTGCAACGTCCAATGCAGCAATCTTTAATTATATTAGTAAATGGAGTACCTACAAAAGACAAAAAAATATGACAACAGCTGGTAGATTTATATAAAGTTAGACAAGCCTTCCAATATCTTAAAGAGAATAATGAATATTACAAAGAAATTAATATTGAAGAAAACTTGAAAGATACAACTGAAATAATTCAAGAAACACAAGAAGCTGGTCAATTTGAGCTACTAGATCCTGCTACAATATCAAATACTTTAGACCATTTTACAATTCATCCTTTGCACTGTAATGACACCGTACAAGATGAACTGGAAACTTACCAAATGCGTCAAACAAAAGGATTGCCAATCAATATATGGGAAAAAAGTACAGAAGCACGTGCTTTTCCTCTACTCTTTCCTACTGGCAAAGGAGGAAGGTATGATGATAGACCTATTCAAATATCAGCTTCAGAACACCGCTCATTACGGATGTATTCTAAAGATCCCAGATTTAGACAAAATGTGGAATACATATTCCACCTACTCTTTGAAAGTGAACTAGCAACTTTATGTTACGGAGTTGCACACATATTAAAATCAGGATCACACTTTGAAAATATGACAGCTACACAATTATTAGAGAAAGTGCAACAAAAAGATGAGGTTTTACAATCAAATATTACAAATCTATTTGCAAATATGCCTGGTACTAAAGAGTACTGGTTTCGACGTCATGGAGATGTACGTTGTATGATCAGAAACCTTGGCCCACCCACTTGGTTTGTTACATTAAGTTGTGCAGAATATGCATGGGAAGATTTACATGATTTCATACGCATATCAAATAAAAACAAAACAAACATAGATATTCTAACACCTGGAGAACTTTGTTCTTTGGATCCTGTTAATGTTTCAAGATATTTTCACCATCGCTTCATTGCTATGCTACATTTTATTTATAATAAAACTGTTCCTCCCCTTGTAGAAGTGCAACACTTCTTTTAGAGAAAAGAATACGAAGCCAGAGGAGCACACACATATCCACATGCTTTTATGGATTAAAGATGCTCCTAAATTTGGTCAAGACAGTGATGCCACTGTTTTACAGTTTATTGAAAAATATGTCACTTGTGAAATTCCATCAGAAGCCACAAATAGTGATCTTCATGCACACATTTTACAATTTCAAAGACACAAATGTGGAAAATATTGTTGTCGCAAATACAAAAACAAAGGCAAATACTACACCAAATGCCGATTTGGTTTCCCTAGACCAGTTACAAATACAGGTCAAGTAAACAACCTCATGTCTTCAGTTAGACATAGTGTTAAAGGTAAGTCACCTAAAATACATATTACATAAAAAGAAAAAAAGAAGAAAAATATATCAATGATTATAATGCAACCATTGCCCACTTATGGAATGCAAACATAGATGTGCAGTACATTGCAGACAATTCTACTGCAGTTGCACGATATGTGACAGCATACTTAACTAAATCAGAAAAGCTCCAAGACCTCTGGAATGACCTGTCATCAGATAAAACAGTATCTCAGAAATTATACAGCTTGGGCATAAAAATGCTCACCCATAGTAAATGTGGATCTTATGAAGCAGCTGATCGTTTAACTGGTACTTCATTGTATGGTAAATCTGAAAATATAGTATGGCTAAGTCTTGGTCCAGCTAAATCTAGAATAAGAGTTCTAAAATCATATGAAGATATAGAAACAATAGCCAAACATGATCCCAACAGCCAAGACATTTTAAAAAACAATTTATTGGACACATACTACCCAAACAGAGGTAATACTTTGGACAACATGTGTCTATACCAAATAGCCCACAACTACACATACAAAAATAATATGAAACCTGATGAAAAAAAAAGGTAAATATAGAGTGACAGACTGTGAAGGCAGCTTAGTTAAACTCACTAAACCAAATTTAATTAATCATATCAAATTGTCATTGAAGACTCCTCAACATAAAGAAGTATATTACATGTCCCTGCTACAACTCTTCAAACCATGTAGAAAAGAAGAACAATTACTAGATAACTATGACTCATATGAGGATGCTTTCAAAGCAAATGAAAGCATTATAACTGATGTAATCTTTACACAGTACAAAACAATGTTGCACAATGAACAGCAACATGAAGAAGAACTCCAAGCCCAACTAGATAAGGATACTCCTGACAGTAGTCAACCTTCTGTAACAGGAAGCCAAGAACCACTGGGAGAACCACTAATAACAAATGAGGCAGAATTAGCTATGATAGAAGTAGAAAACACCATGTGTCAGGATGAAGATACGGAAGACTTAACTATACTACAATCAAAACTAAACAATTAGTAAATTAGCATTTTTCAAGAAGTAACAAAACAAATTGCACATTGTGTAAAACATGAAAATAAACAATGTTCCTGCCATAATTATAAACCTATACTACTGTACGTCAGTGGTGAAGCTGGTTCTGGCAACACATTCCTAATCAAAATCATTAGTAAGTTCCTTCAACAATTGGCAAACAACAAACTGTCAGCTGTTGTCACTGCCCCCACAGGTTTAGCTGCCTACAACATAGGTGGTGTTACATTACACCGATTACTACTATTACCAGTAGAACACCAGAACAAATTAGACTATTACAAACTTTCTGCAGAAGCTGCAATGACGCAGAGTATTGAAACAAATGAAAATGCTACTAATAGATGAAGTGAGCATGGTCTCCAACCTGATGTTAGCTTTGATTCACCTCAGATTACAAGAAGTACTCAAAACAGACTATGTAGAGCTCTTTGCAGGAAAACACATTATTGTTTTTGGAGATCTGCTTCAATTAACACCAGTAAAAGGTGAACCTATTTTTAAAACATTAGGGTGCAAACTCTGCCGTAAAACTGTTGGCAGCATTGGAAATGTCAACCTTTGGTAACATTTCCAATACAGAGAATTAACAGAAAACATGTGCCAATCTGCAGATCTAACTTATGCCAACATTTTAAAAAGTTTGAGAGTTGGTATACTTTCTAAAGAAGCAGAAGTAACATTGAAAACCCGGCACATTAATGCACTTTATGGCGATAATGCATGTGCTACAGATGTTATGGAACAATTAGCCCACAAAAATGTCAATTGTATGGCCTTAATGCCAACTCTTGCAAGCTGTCTCAAATTCAATGAAATAATGTTAAGTAAAGAAATGCAACCAATAATGGAAATTAGCGCCACAGACAAATTAGATGTACATGGTATGACACTACCCAAGTGTGACCAAGCCACAAAAAGACTAAATAATTTAGAAAAATCAATCTCAAACACAGCAGGCTTAGAAAAGATGTTAAAATTATCCTTAAATTGCAGAGTAATGCTTAAATGTAACCTTGACATGGACCAAGGACTAGTTAATGGAGCACTGGGTACAGTTGTTGGCTTTCAAACATACCCACGTGACAACAAGATTCAGTTTGTCAATATACTCTTTGACAAACTTTCAGAAGTAAAACGGATAGGACGCTCAACAGCTAGATTCCTTCTCTTCAAAGATATGTATGTATGCAGAGAACAATTTTCTCTAACTCTTGCATACGCAGTCACGATTCATAAATCACAAGGTCTTACCCTAGACAAAGCAATGACAGATATTGGTAACACAGTCTTTAAAGAAGGCATGAGCTACGTAGCACTATCACGCTTACGTACACTTGACGGTTTATTTCTAATCAACTTTGATGCAAGTAAAGTAAACGCTGATATTCCTTGCATTTTAGAATATAATAGACTTCGCTCACTATACACTCCCCATCTAAACACATATTCTGTTCCACAAAAACTAAAACGTTGTAAAAGAAAACTAAATCAAACAGAAATGCAACAGGACGTCACTGCAAATCCTCCAAAGAGAGTAAAATAAAATAATACTTCATCAAGTACCACAAACAAAAAAGAATCAATTAGAGAAAGTAAACCAGGTACTTCTTTAAAGAAGGAAGACAAACTCCAAAAAAAGCAGTTAGATACAGAACTACCTGGACCATTTAAATTCTAAAATATAGTTGGTGTAAGTTGCAATGAATATTCTATTTCAATTACCACCAATTGTTGACAACATTTACTTACACAGTACAGACCCATTGTGTTTGCAAATGTTAGTACTTCACAGAAATGCATCAAATAATCCTGACAACACATATAGGGGGTAATTCATAGAATTCAGCTCACTAGTGGCGCACGCGGCTGGCGCACAGTGTGCGCGTGCGAATCCCTGCGCCAGCCGCGTGCGCTAAAATCCATTTCCGCGCACATCGTATTCATGGATTCCAGCCACCAAAACCAGCCGTGGCGCACAGTGGCGCAGCGACCCTGCAGCAGCGCCAGTTACGCCCCCAAGAACACCTCTCGCGCAGGGAAAAGCCATCAATATACCCAATCCAGCTCAAAGGGCTGCGCTAACCCTGTACCAGCACGGCAAGCGGGCTATGTGTATCACTGGGGTGCGCGGGAAGTACCTCATGCGATTGGCCCCGTGCGAGCAGGGTAGGCGTATTTCAGGGGTGCGCGGGAAGTTCCACACGCGATTTCCGCAGGGTACGCGTATCACAGGGGTGCGGGGGAAGTGCCACATGCGATTTCAGCAGGGTACGTGTATTTCGGGGTGCGGGGCAAGTTTCACACGCGATCTCAGCAGGGTACGTGTATTTCAGGGGTGCGCTGGAATTTCCACACACGATTGGGCCTGTGCGAGCAGGGTACGCGTATCTCAGGGGTGCACGGGAAGTGCCACACGCGATTTCAGCAGGGTACGTGTATTTCAGGGGTGCGCGGGAAATTCCACACGGGATTGGGCCCGTGCGAGCACGGTACGCGTATCTCAGGGGTGCGCGGGAAGTGCCACACGCGATTGCAGCAGGGTACGTGTATTTCAGGGGTGCACAGGAATTTCCACACGCGATTTCATCATGGTACATGTATTTTGGGGTGCGGGGGAAGTTTCACACGCGACATCAGCAGGGCACCTGTATTTCAGGGGTGCGCGGGAAGTTCCACACACGATCTCATCAGGGTACGTGTATTTCGTAGTGCAGGGGAAGTTTCACACGCGACATTAGCAGGGTACATGTATTCCAGGGGTTCCAAACGCGATTCCATCAGGGTACGTGTATTTCAGGGGTGCGCGGGAAGTTCCACACGCGATTGGGCCCGTGCCAGCAGGGTACGCGCATTTCAGGGGTGCGCGGGAAGTTCCACACGCGATTCCATCAGGGTACGTGTATTACAGGGGTGCGCGGGGAGCACCACACGTGAATTGCACATGTGGGTCCTCCCAGTTGTTCCCTCTACACCCTCCACGGCCCCTGCAGGTGTCTCACACCACAGGGGCCTACCCTGCACATGTCCTGCAGGCACACCATCCACCATGGCCATGACCGCCAATGTTAATAGGTGTGAGGATCCAAGCATGCATCATTTCTCTCACTCTCAGTATGTGTCAAATGTGACCTACCATTTAGTCCAGAGCATTTGTAGTGTTCAATTGTTTTCACTTTGGAACATATGATTGTGTGTCTCAACATGCATATGTTTTCTCCCTCTAAGTGTCAATCCCATGTGGGATTGATTTTTAGTTCCTACTGATTCAGGTGTTCAGACTTCTTTACTCTAGACTACACGCCTGGATGCCCCAACATGCACCAATTCTCTAATTCTCAGAATGTGTGAGTCCCATCCCTTTGGCATGTGGAATTGTCATACTTGGTTTCATTCTGCAAAGCTGATGTTAGTCTTTGGTTTATCTGGTTTCATTGAATCTTTCTACATGACTCACCAACTCTACTACTCATTTCCCAACCTTTGGTTTCTTCTCTTCAAGTTAAGCCTAGTCATTCATGTGTCTTGCTTGTCATTTGTAATGATTGTTTCAGAAACACTTGCCTATATTTCTGATATATTCTTATCAGTGCATCTTCTTGGGTTCACTTTCATGATGGGTGTTCTATCTTTTACAGGCGGCTAAAGGAATACTCAGCCTTAGAGATAGTTCAAGGGTTTATATTATGTTTTTGCAGTGTCCTAGGGTAGTCTCTCTCCTCACCTATAAAAACACCTATTCCCTAACCAAATGACCCAAACACCAGCTATTAGCTACACAATATTGAGCCCTAATATCTAAGATCTGCCTTGCACGAAGAGTGAACACAGAAAGGCTAAATGCCTCATCTAGGTAAACTCCCTCAGGGACTTCCAGGACTTACCCTACACTATTGCCTGGGTAGTTGTCAATAGAAGATATAATTGTGCTTTTCAGACACTCTTCCCAACCCAGTCTACTTTACAGAGCCTGTACTTCTTCCATAGGGGAGTGACCTAGAGCCCAGCAGTAGGGACTATTGTAGGAATAGAGGTAGAGGAAGGCATATATTGGCCCTTGTGCATCCGAAGAAAGAGTAGGCAGCCGTCCCAGATTGATGGTTCACTGCTCAAACCTCCTACTAACCCTTGTCATATCAAAACATTCACCATATAAATATTTCAATATACAGTACTTCAAATAGATGCCCCACACTTAATGTATGTGCTCTAAGGTTTCTGACTTGATTCTCAATAATGAACACTCAAGGAATGGTCTTACACTATTCTGTATAGTGTAAATCATTTTATTATGAGAAATAAGCAATAAAGAAACATTGTTACTATTATTGTCATTATGCATAGCTCACTCAATATGCTAACAGTTATTAATGAGAATGCAGTTATCATTGCCATTGCCTCTATGCCTACTCAAGATCAATCAACCATTTCAGATGTATGATAGACACTGTAAAAGTAACTGTCCACCTCATTAAATCTCACTAGGTAACCTCATGAAATGAACTGCCCTTCCAATACATCTCTTCCTTCCCAATGTGATAATAGTAATTGGTAAAACAAGCCCTCATACTCACTACTATCCTCAGAGGATAGGGAGATGAGAGCCATTGGAGGCTTGTGGTCTGCACAATCCAGCAATAATTAAAAAATATTAAATCCAATTGGAAAAACCATCTATCAAAATCACCATGGTGTCTTGCAAAAAACAACCAACATAGGTAAAAATCCCTTCTTAATTTTTTTTAGTATTAATTGGATTTACCATGGTGCAAACAATATTAAATTGTGAATAAAATATGTTCATAGGTGATGAGCTGATTTTAATAGGTAGGAATTCTTCTCAATGCAGTTTAATCCAAAATATGGTAGTTTTTCTCACAAATAGTTGGTCTGCTCAAAAAGCAAAAAGCAAAGTCGCTCTGAGATGCAGAATCCCAGAAATGCAATTTGCGAGGCTTCACAATCCAGGCAGAAAAATGTGGGATTTTACCCCTCCCCTCTCCATTAGGTGCATTGGGAGAGTGGTTCTAGTTTTCCACCGGGTTCCAGTCTGCTCCTTGGTTTCAGTCTGCTCCTGAGTGTTCTACAGCTTCCGTCTGCCTCCTCCAGATCTGTGAACAGCTTATTCACCCAGTGTGTGTCTGCCCCCACTCGAAGTCAGCTTTTAATAACAGTGGAGTGTTGTTTACTTGAGCTGTCTCCTCCCGTTGAGCTACATTATCAGCTCTTAGCATTTTGCTATATTTTCAGTTCTTAGCAAGTTGTTAAAATAGCTCTACACCCTATCAGGCTTCCTAGTCCATTGTAAGGTTTGTAATCCTTAGGCGAAAGTTATTGTTTATGGGAACATTCAGCAATATTTATTAAAACTAACACAACAATTGGAAAACATCCCAGACCATTGGAGTACCTCCCAGACGTATTGTTGTTGCAATGCCGCACATTCCAGACATTCAGGCTGAACGGGAAACTCTGCTCATAATTGTTAATATATGTTCACTGCCTAAATATATTTCAATCCTTTTCATTACGTAGTTGCCTTAAAGGCTACAAGGCTTGTGATATTGCTTAATCACCATGCCCTAAGTATGTCTAAAACCAAATTACATATAACAACACTCCATTGAACAACCTTACTCACTACTCATACAAGCCCACTCACCAAACATTACCACTTGCTGTCACCATTCAATATTCACCTTTTGCTAAAATTGCCTCAATGTTCCAATACACTGTCCTTCCTCTAGCTGGTCTCTTGGTCTGCTACCTCATCCTTTGGCCAATCTCAAACAACCCACAACTTCCTCCTTCCTATTGACATCTTTATGCCCCCCCTCCTCTTTCAATCGGATCACTTTCCCTGGCTAATATGTCCCTTTCTTCGCCCACAATGGAGTTGAAGTAAGATGTTAAATAGCGGGTTAAGCCCCACATTTTCTCTTAGCAGGTCCACCATGAAATATCAATGGCAGCCTGTATTTTACAATTACCATGTTTGTTTTAGGGAGCCTCTGGATGGCTTCTCCTAAGGTTAGTGAAGGCCCCTTTGGGTTGTGTGGCTCTTGTTGATTTCCTTGCTGATCTAGGGGCCTGCAGCACCATGCGTCGACATTGGGAAGCAATCTTCTGCATGCTCTGTAGCCGCGTTAGCTCCGTGGATTTCCATCTGCTGTCTCTCTCTCCAGATGCCGCTTTGAAGGCTATGGCATTGTGGTATGGTTAGAGTGGTTTGCCGATAGGTTATCTCTATGTCGTTTTTCCCAGCTTGATGTGTGATTAATCCTTGGTCTAAAAAAGCCAGAGACCATTTGGCAAGCATTTTGTTGAAGAGGCATGGGGTTGTGCACAAGGTTGCTGTTCAAAAATTAACAGGCACTTAGGAACAGGAATTGAGTCCCTCTCAACTGCCACTGTCCTCCTTTGGAGCATCATTGGGTCTGGATTCCTCCTTAGTAGGCCTAACACCTCAGGCTTAGAGGAGATTACCACTGCACTACTAGCTATAGTGTTAGGTCATTGCAGGTGTTTCCTGGGTGAAGATGATCTTGTAGATATCTAGTGAGCAAGGAATTACTGGTGAGTGCATTTCTTTGTTGAAATTGTTATGAAGTCTTTTAGTCTTGTGGTTATTTCTGGAGTTGGCTGGTTGGTAGAGTTGTTTGTGTTCTTGGTCATACTGTTGATGACTTTACTGTATGCTTATGATTTTGTTTATGAAGTGGTTTCCGTGGTCATTACACATATTCTGGGATGGAATGGGAATGTTGTTGAAGGCTGTTATGTTTCTTAGCCCACTGATGATCCAGAACATCTCTTTCTGGGTGTTGTTTGATTTTTTTTGATGTGTTCAGCAAAGTATATATTTTTTGCTTTAAGGATTTTGGGTTTATATAGTCATATATTTCCTCCACACAGTTTCCTGTTTGTTTTCCTCGGGGCTCTGAGGCAGGATGTGAACCATGTTATCGTATTATTTTCTGAAGGGCTGAAAAGGCATGTCAGTACAACAACATCTAGGGCTTCAGTATTCCATTTTTAGATTGTCTCAGTTCTTCTGTCTGTGCGGAGTATGTCTAAGGTGGATCCTACTCTGGTACTGATATCCATGGTGTGTAGGGATTCCCAGTTCCTTTTCTGAATTTGAGATGTGTTTTGATAATGGGTTTGTGTTGGAAGGTGGATCACAAGTGGCATTATAAAGTGGTCAGTCCAGTTACTGTGAAATTGGGGTGCAGTTTGTATTGTTGTAGATGACTTAGCTGAGTTGATGTTTTGTTCTTCAAACCATATATTCAAAACCCTTAATATGATCAGGTGGACATATGTTATGGTGATGTTGATAAACATCCATTTGTGAAGGGCAGATTGAATGGGGAGGTCTGTAGATGAGTAGGAATGAAATATTGGTTTTGTGGTGCACAGCTAGGTGGATGAGGACAGATTCTAGCGATTTTGTGATGTGGCAGTGTTGTTGTGATCTTTAGGTGATGTTTGTATGCAAAAGCAAGAATCACCTCCTATTTTTTGCTTTTCTTAGCTTGTTTCATTTTGAAGTTGTTGTGTAACTACAATTAACTCTTCCATTAGCCTGGTTTTGGTGAGGAATAAGATGTCTGTTCTGCCTTTGCTGATGAGTTAGTATATCTATATACTGTGCTTTGACATCAAATTGAAGTTGACGAGGATGCAGTGAATGCTTTTGTTTTCTGAGGTTTATTTGTCTTTTGAGTATGGTGGCATAGGTTCTTCATTGAATAGTTTGAAAAGGTTGTGTTTTGGGTGTATGTGGTCTTCTCGGTTGTATTGGGTTCATAATGATGAATCTTGTTGTCTCACCAGTTTTTAGTGATACAAGGTGTGTTGCTGTCATTTCCATCCATCTCAGGTCTATCCATTGTGTGTCCAGCATCCAACCCTGTGTGGTTGAATTGGTTATGGATCGCTGTTGTTGAGGTGAGTTGTAGGTTGATAGGTATCATGAGAAATATACTGCTTTCAATCATGTTCTTGTGAAAGGACTATCGTCTCATAAGCGGTTTAATGCAGAGTTTCTTGGTGATTATTGGTTCCTTGAGGTGTTTTGTTGTGATAATTGATCTTCACTGTGGTTTGTTCTGTTATGGAACCTTCTTGAGTGTCAGTCTTTCATAGAATGCATTTTGTTTAGATATTTAGTTGTGGGTTTGTTGTTTGTCAGTACCTCATTTGGATATGGAGGTGTTTTAAATTAGGTTAATATGCTTCTTTTTCTTGATAATTATCCTTGTCAGCTGCCATCCAGATGAACAGTACTATTTAAGCTATCCAAACCAACTGTTTGTATTTTGCTGGTTGGATGCTAATATCTATGTCACAGGGACCTCAGATCTTAAGTTTTTTCCTAGACATGGATGTCACCGAGCATAGTGCGAGAGGATCTACTATCTGGGGTGCACTAGCGCCAGGGGCACAAAATCAAATGGGCTACATTTAGCCTGGAGATGGTGTTGACTGGAAATGAAATCATGGGTGTAATCTTAAGTGCATAACCAGAACAACCTTGTACTGGGCTAATCTAACAGTGGTAGATTTTCACAGTGGCAAAGCCTTCACCATGGTAAAGCCTTCACAGTGGAAAAGCCATCACAGTGGCAGAATATTCACTGTGGCAAAACTCCACAGTGGCAAAACCTCCTAGTGGCAAAATATCTCAGTAGAAAAACTCCAAGGTGGCAAAACATCACAGTGGCAAAAACTTCATAGTGGCAAAAGTGAAAGTGGCAACAACTCACAGTGGCAAACAGTGATAAAATCGCACAGTGACAAAACTAAAATGTGTAAAACTCAACAGTGGCAAACATTTACAGTAGCAATGTAAACATATAAATGTACAGCATTTAAGTAAAATAAGGATTTTTTTTAAATGTATTATACAGATGTCCATGATTATTAAAGTTGTTACTTTTATTTACATTACCAGCTTGTACATAACACTTTTTACGTAACAATAGTTAATTTAAAACACTTAAAAAAATAACTGTATTATAATGTGTACATTTATTTACAAATAATGCTACACATTATAATATAATACCTTTATTGCAAACTTAACTACATTAATGCATGTTACAAATTATATTTTATCACACTAATTCGTGAACAAGAAGATTATGGAGAAAAGGCCAAACACGTGGCTTCTGCAATTATTGAAGAGTCATTGCCACCAAGAAACATGAAATGTGTAAAAGAATCAGCATAGCAACTATAAGGCCAGCTGTAAGGACAGCTTTTTATTGCAAAAATAAAGTAATTAAACATAAAATATATTGATAAAATTAACATGTAACACCATTTTCGTATTTTTTTACTTTAGAGCATGTACATCACAAAAAGATGAATGGAAAAGGAATCCACCACAACAACACCACAAAAAAAATCATACCCTTATGAAACACCACACAAGGGAAACAAAATAGAACACAGTAATACTCTTCAGTTCACCAAACAACCATACATTTGGGCCACTTTTGCTCTCCCTAAATAATCTGAGAACAAAACAACTGAGACACCTTTACTAGCCCAGGAGAAATTCAAGAACCAAACATTGGGAACATAGTTACCAGCCTAAACAAAACTGACAACCATACAATTTCCATACCTTTACTTGCACAATAGAAACTACAGAAACAAACAATTGTGACACTTTTACCAACCCCAGAAAACAAAGAGAAGCAAGCAACTATGATTCCTGCAACAACCCCAAAGAAACCATTAGTTTAAGATGCAGTTTATGGTCAGTACTTAACATAAGAATTCATATAAACAAAACAACAATAAGTATATGTAAAATTATTTGAAAATGTAACACTTTACTGTTAGTACTATACAGAAATACCATGTTAGATAATGTTAGTATTATCACAATACTGACATGATAATAAACAACATGTTATTGTATAACATTACATTTAGTAACTACTTGTTATCACATAAGTAAATATGTACACATGTATATGTGCCATTGCCATACCTTTTTCAGGTACACTGTTGCTGTCTCTGAAAAAATCAGTTCCTAGCTAATTGAAGAAAAAGAACAATGCACAATTGTGCCTGGAAGAAATGTGTTGCAAGTAATATGTTACCTGATTTTATTACAAACAATACGAGATTTACCACCAAGGTCACTACTCTAAATTTAATGCAATAAATCTTTGATCAGGCAAACACCACCCCACCATTACCTATTTGAAGTTGGGGTTAACACACAGTATAATTAAGTTATAAAAATACTAATGGCATTTATATTAAATACTATACTTACTTTTTTAGAAATTGAAGAGCTTGCTTTGTTGAATAGGTTTCTTTGATAATCTTTTTTTTCTGGAAATGTGAAGGAAAATGTGTTGACAACTTTGCAAAATGTAAATAAGTGTATAGTACATTAATGTCTTTATATAGTTGGGATGAGTGCTGAATGCAATTAAGTTTTGCAGCACAGATAACACGTTATAGTTGAAGCAATGATAACGGAAAAGTTATATATTGTATTGTATTATAAAGTCTGTTGCAGGTTTTGAGAGAAGGCATTGCATGTATAAAACAATATGCCTTTATGTTTATACTGTAGCTTGGTAATTGAGGTATTTTTATCATGAAATTGTGCATAGCTATAAATAGTAGGATATGTAGCAGTAACAACGTATGCAGAAGTAGTTTGGAAAGCACTAATGAACTATTGGAATGGGTGCTGCTGTGAAACATGTTTTGCAGCACAAAAAACAAGTTAGGTGAATTCACATTATTTATAGACAGTGGTATGTCCCTGTAGTATGTCTTCTAAAATGTTGATGTTGATGGCTGGAGATCCTGGACATAGGAATCTGTAAACGTTTGTAAAGTAGGTTGTGATAGAGCAGTCTCAATCACAGCAGAAATGGACTCTCATAGTTGAAAGATACATTTGAACTGTTGGACTAAGGTGGAAAGGCTAGATGTAGGATGTGTAGATGTAGTTGGTGAATTGAGTTTAGCCAATCAGAGTGTGTAACAGAGATGAAGGTAAAAAGAAAAGAAGGGTTGGCTTGCGTCCAAAATCTGCATACATAAGCGGGTGTTATCTGGGCACTTTTACCATGCCCTACAGGCAAAGAGAAGTGCAGAGGCTGAGGACATCCAAGGACGTCTGCAGACATCAAAAAGTCTTAACCAATCAGGCCTTCTGGAGGAGGAATCAAAGTGTATATGACAGGGCAACAAGTGTGTCATTTCCTTTTTGCATTGCTGAAAGCATGGAGCTGTAAAAGAAGACTGTTTGGATCATATGCGATTTGTTTGTTTATCGATTGGAGATATATGCAAAGCAGCTTGGTATCCCACATATTCATAACTGTGAAAAATTGGTGTTGGTATGGTGTGGAGTCTGTCACATGAAGCAGAATCAACTGAATCTATGTGTGAGGACATGTTGGAAATGAAACATCCATTAATGATTATAGTACATTGTAGAGGTAACAGTTTACAGTATCTTACTGGAGTATCTTTGTAGTTTGCTATGGAAAATACATTTTTAACCCTGATGAATATTTTTCAATATACAAACCATGTTTGTTTTTTAATTAATAACACAGATAGATGTGTGGAAAAGATCTAAGATGTTTTGCCCGCAAATAGAAAAAGGGAGGCAGAATGTGAATAAAGCAGTCTGTGCATTTCTATGAGATTGTCATCCTTTGAAAATATATTAGAAATAATGGAGTAAAACATTTTTGAAAGGATGGAGTACATCTACAAATATGGAAATTAGCATTTTCTTTCCAATATTCAGAATAGAGTCAATATTGTTTTGTGAAAGAAATTCCATTGTGAAAACAGCCGTATTTAATCAAAAAGTATAAGCCTACTCATTCAATATGCACATGTTCACATAACACGCATAGAACAACAAACTGGCTCTTCTAAAAGCCAACATAAAAGAGGTTTAAAAAAGGAGTTGAGTTGATACAGCTTCCATTGCTTGTTTTTTGATTGTCTAGCATGCGGGTATAGTTACATGTCATCAGATACAAGAAGCGGGAATACACAGTAAGTTATAGCATTTGTTTCAGTCTATTATATGTGTTTGAAAGAAGGCTCCCAGTGGAACCTACCTTTTTTTAAATGTTTTTTTGTTTTGGATTTTTCCTTAAGAAGGAGAAACGGGGAAGGTGGGAGGTTGTGGGAGGGCAGGGACACCAACTACTAAAAAGGAGGAACATATGGATCTGGGAAGTTGTTGAACTCTGTGATCTAACTAATGGAGGGAGAAATCCTTCGAATGGGTTTCCATAGCCATCTGAAAAATGTTGCTGAATTGCTCCCCCTGCTGATAAGAGCAGCGCAGTATACAGTTGTCCTCTGAAGTCAGGGTTCACCTGTCTACTGTATCGCCTGTGATGTAGCAAGAGTAACCCTATGCCCACCTAAGGTGATCTGAGTGGGGACAGTGATGGAATATGATGTTGCCATAGATAGGGTACCTTGGTGCCCCGAGAAAAGAATTGCCTTTCTGAGGGAGGCCAGATGGAATGTCTGAGTGTGACGGTGCATGGAGGTGGTACCAAAGGAGTACTGCTCCTTATGGACACGACTGAGTTGCACGCCACACTCAGTGCAGGCATGCAGGCAGCTTGAGCCTTCAGCACTCTCCCAATGGTGGTGAAAAACCACCACACTCATGATTCCTTCCAACCATTGGACATGGACGATATCTCTTCTATGGCATCATCACCCTCCTCTTCCAGCTCATGTGCCACACAGTCCCTGCTCCCTCCACCAGGTAGTGGTGGTGCGTTAAATGGAGGGATGGTCATAACTGATGTAATTTCAGGAAATGTTTTAAGCTCTCAACATATTCTCCTCTCTTCTGCTTTGTCAGTTTGAGAATGACTGTAAGAAATAGGTGATTCCCCCTAGAGATGCTATACATGTCTTTTTTCCCCGTTCATGAACTTCAGAGGCTGAAAAAGGGCATTAAAAGTTGACCAACGTTCAGAGAACAACAAAAAATATCAGTAGCAGTTGTGGAAGGGTAATGTTTTAACTCAAGAGTTGGTAGGATCCACTGAAAATGGATTTCAATGTGTCTGCAAAGTACACTCACATCATGACATTCACGGCTGTCTCAGACTATGGACCTCATCACAAGTTGGGCTGTAGACCTTAAATGCGGTGTTAACGGTATTACCGCCGCTTTTAAGGGCTGGCCCTATCATTAGTTGGACGCTAAATTGGCTGTTTTACCTCCAGCTTTTTTCTGGAGGTGAAAATCCCTGTTTTTGGCAGTATTACAGCTGGCTGTATTAGCCCGCAGTATTAGCACTGAAAATTCCCCATTGAATCCATTGGACGCAATCAGGAATGGGGATTTACCATTAAGGGCCAACCCGTGATCCGGTGGTAATACCACCGGGCCGGTCGGTTCTAGGGCTATTACAGTCAGCGGTATTACAGCCGGGAATACAGCCCAACTCGTGATGAAGCCCTATGTCACAACATTTGTGAACATTAGCCTACCAAGGTAACATCAATCTGGCGAATTGCCATGACCGCATTTCCAATTTGATGTTTGTTGGGAAGGACATTAACCTATCTCAACCCCGTAGGCACATTAGGGTGAGGCGATCCCCATGAGGATACCCGTGAGCTGTCAGTGGTATAGGGGGCATACTATGAGACCCCGCACAGACATAATATTATACAACTTGTAGATGTTTGGACTTAGTGCTTGCATATAAACAGGAACCATTTTGTAGCTATGGAAGAAACATGGGGCCTGCATGGCAGCGCATTAAACACAGGATGCAAACCTGATGAAGAAACCTGAATAGGCGCAAGCACTGATGTGAGAGAGATGTGCACTGTTCTAAAACTGTTGCCAATATGTTTATCCCATGAAAGAATGAATCCTGCAAGGCCATGGCATGATGCTAGGTGTCTCGATGTATGTGTTATCACAACCAGGCCAGAGAAGGCCTCCGACCCCACCCAGCCAACTACAAGTTATAGCCACTGCAACTGTCTGAGTCCCAAGACCCCGGAATTCCAAGACACCAGCAGACCCCTGGTCACCGACCATAAACCAGTCAACCATAAAAGATCTAAGAGAATGTTTACCCTATCTGTACTTTACAATGGCATGTTTTGGAATACAAGGTGCGGGGAGGGATACATTATTGTTCAAAGGCGAGGGTGGAAGCCTTGGGAGCCGGACACACAACTGGGAGTGAAATTTGTGTGGCTCGCAGTGACCTCAAGCGTCCCCCTCTACTAGTACATGATCATGGCAGATGCCCTGTGTAGTAATAGAGTAGCAGTGTTAGAATAATATACCTAATTGTTTTTTCGACCTTGGTTCCCTGGAGATGATGAGCCCAGATAACCCCACATGATGGAAGATGGGCGAGGCTGGGGTCAATGGCCTGGCATCCCCTATAGAGTAGGTCGACCATGCACAGGGTCACACCTACTAGCTGCAGCGGTTTTTACTGTATATGAATGACGCTGTGCTCCCTTTTAAATTCTTGCTTGCACGCTTTTTGCTCAGAACGTTCCTGAGTTCTTTGCTGGCACACCTATTTTAAGTATTTCAATTGTTTCTCATCTCTTGTCCCCTCCCTGTTGCCCTGTGGGCCCTTTGAAACAGTATTTACTTTCTGGATAAGCACCTAACAAGCGAACAATAAATAAATAAATAAATAAATAAATAAATAAATAAATAAATAAATAAATAAAATTAAAACGTCTTATCCTTGAAAGAATCTCTTGGTCTTTTATCCCTAGTGGGTTGTATTTTATCTGGTGTGGGGGGTTTAGGGGCGTGCCTTCATGTTCTCAAACTAATTAAAAAAGAATCATGTCAATGCGAATTAAAAGTGTGTGATGGTATCGCAGACTTGGCGATCTGTTTGTGAATTTTAGCGCATTCAGGTGACGTCACTGTGGTGCGTTGTTGGAGCTGCACACTAGTTAGATAGTCTGCAGACATCAAATTGTGGTTTTCAAAAATAATAACATATATTTACATGATTTACATTACAATAATTTAAGATAGGGTAGGAGAATCAGATTTGGAAACAAAAATGAGGGAATTTGCAGGTGATTTATGTGCATGACCAGGAGAAGGAGGGATAGACATGTTGTAAAACTGTTGATCAGAAATGTTGTCTATTATTGATTGGGGTGATTGATGGGGGAAGGGTCGCAGGAACAAGTGGGACTATGAACATCAATATTTCTTACTACATGATTTTTTAACATGTATAAATTATTCTACAAGGTGATTTTTAATCTGAATGGAATCTAAAGATGATTGATTAATACAATATTTGGTATTTTGTACATTATTTTGATAAATGATCTTCTTTTTCTTCTTCATGATTATGTTCATTGACTTGTTGTTGTATTGTTCTAAATTGTGAAGTGTAACACATAAGTAATACATTGAATGTAATACTTTATATATAAGTAAGACAACTGGATTATTTTGGCGTGAAATACAAAATAATTTACCATTTGTAGGTTATTCCTCTTCATCTATGTCTTCGTTGGGGAAATATAACTCAACCCATTCCAGAATACTTGCCATTTATATTAAAATAAATAATGTTTATATTTAGTTATATAAAAGATTACCAGACTTTTACAAATTATTTTTTTTATAAACGAAAGGGAAAGGCACTGTCTACTTACTTGATGAGCTTGCATATTTGTGTATATATTGTGCTTCAGTGCATGACAGCTGTTGAAGTGAATTGTCCTGGAGCGCCTGCTGGGCCTACCTTCACCACATAAACCAAAGTGACCCTCTACCACGTCAACGCCTAGCATTGCACCTGCTGCACCTGACATCACCCCCACTGCTGCTGTCTTCAAGAGCTGCGCCTCCCTCCTACCTCTGGCTGCTCCGGCCCACCGCCCAGCCCAACACCGCAGCAGTCCACAGAGTTATCCGCTGCCATACTTAGGTAGAAGCCATTCTCACTGCCAATACCCATTCACTGCAAGTGGCCGCCCCCAGTCCTATACAGCCTGGCAAGCCCCTTCTACTGGTGCCGCTCTGCGGGTGTGTCATACCACCCTTCTTACCACAGTCCACCTGTGCACTGCCGCTCTGCCTGGCCCTCTGCACGCAAACACTTCTGCCACTACCACCACTGTGACTACCATCAGAACTGACCTCGCTCCTCCACCTGCTACCCCGGCCCTCCGCTCTACAAATCACTGTCGCTATCCACTGAGTGACCCAGCCTGCCTGCTCTCTGCTGCAACAGGCTGTAACCCCTGCTCTACCCATCACTGTCACTGTCCACTGAGTGACCCAGCCTGCCTGTGCTCTGTTGCAACGGACTGTAACCCCCATTCACCCCAGCACTGTCGCTGTCCACTGAGTGACTGAGCCTGCCTGCGCTCTGCTGCAACAGACTGCAGCCGCACTCTAAAACCTCACTCTCCCCGGCCCTCTCACCCTCCCTTTCCCCCCCACTGAACAGCTCCTGACACCTACTCCATTGTGAGAACTCTGCTGTGTGACCACCAGCACTTACTCTCATCCCTTTCCTGTCATGCACTCTACCTGCCTTTCCCTCCGACCGCCTCCCTCAACCTCCCTACCCTTCTCCCTCTCCCTCCTCCTCTTCCTCTTCCTTCACCTTCCGCTCATCCTCATGTCCTCCCACTCTCTCACCTCCCCCCTGCCCATCCCTTCCACCTCGCACAATCCCTTCTCGCTCTAATCTTATCCACCTCCCTACTGCCAATCCCTCCACTCTCATCCACATTGCCCTCTGGAACGCCCGATCCATCTGCAACAAAGCCAATGCGACCCTTGATCTGTTCTTCCGACTCAACCTTCGCTTCCTTTGCATCACCGAGACTTGGATCCCCCCTTCAATTCCACTGTTCCTGCATCTCTCTCCACCCCCTCATTCTCCTTCTTTCATGTCCCACGCCCCTCAGGTCGCAGAGGCGGCGTCGGACTCATTTTTCACCCTAAATGTCTTTCCTCATCCCCTTCCTTATCTCTCGCTACCGTCTCCTCCTTTGAATTGTTCTTCGTATCCTTCACCTTCCCTCACACGATATCCTTCTTAATCATTTACAGACCTCCCGCCCCCCTCTCTTCCTTATATGAAGACCTAGACCATCTTCTCTCTCTCATTTCTCCCTCCCCTACTCCTCTCTCTGTCCTCAGTGATTTTACCTCCCCTTCTCAACCTCATCTCATTCTTCCCCTCTTCTCTCCTTTCTTGACTCCTACCTCCTCTCTCCCCCGCCATCTCCACCCACCCACTCCTCTGGCTCCACTCTTGATCTCATCTTTCTCTCATCATACTCTTCCTCCTCTGTATCGTCTCTTCCCAGCTATCTCTCTGACCACGCCTTACTCTCCTTCTCCCTTACTCCTCCCCTTCCTCATTGTCCTCCCCCTCTCCCTCCTCTCCCTCCTTCTCTCATTGTGATCTCCACAACTTCAACCCTTCTCTCTTCCTTAACTCCTGTTCTTCCTCCCTTCCCCCGCTCCCTGACTTCTCATCCTTCTCGGCCGATGACTCTCTCTCCTCACTGTCCTCCTCTATATCCTCCTGTCTTGACCAAGACTATCATCTTACCTCCTTCTCACCATCTCACAAACCTTCCTATCCCTGGCTTTCCTCTCACCTTCTATCCATGATTCGCTTCCTCCTTCGCCTCGAACGACGCCGGCTCAAATTCTCTGACCAACCAATCCTCTTACTTCTCTTATGACTCTCTCTATGACTCTTGCCTCTCATCTGCCAAGCGTTCCTACTTTTCTAACCTCCTTCACTCACAAGCTTCTCACCCATGCCGAATCTTTCAGACCCTCTCCCGCCTTCTTTCCCCTCCTACATCTGACCCTTCCACGAACTCTCCCCTCTCTCCCCTAGACTTTGCCAACTTCTTCTCATCCAAAATTCTCTCTCTCTGCCAAAACATCCTCTCCTCTCCTTCCTTCTCCCCTCCTTCCCCTCCTCCTCATCTACCCCTGCTAACATGTCCACCTTCTCTCCTATCACCCCAGACTGCGTCTCCCATCTCCTGTCCAAAACTCACCCTAAAGCTGCCCCCTCTGTTCCCATCCCCACCACCCTCATCCCCAAAGTCTACCCTCGCCTCATCCCCTACCTACCACCTTCTTTAACATCTGTCTCTCGTATGCTACATTCCCTTCAGCCTTCAAACACGCTAGCGTAATCCCTATCCTGAAGAAACCCTCTGTTAGCCCATTTCTTGCCTCCAACTTCAGACCAATCTCCCTTCTCCCCTTCATTTCAAAGCTCCTCAAGCGAATAGCCTACTCGCAACTCACAGCTTTTGCCTCCTCTCACTCCCTCCTCCCCACCTCTCAGTCTGGTTTCCGCCCTAAACACTCCACTGAGACTGCTCTCACTTATGTACCTAATTCTCTCCTCACCGCTCACTACGCTAAGCAATCCTCAATTCTCATCCTCAATTCTCATCCTCCTTGACCTCTCGCCAGCCTTTGACAACGTAGATCAACCCTTACCTCTTAGCACCCCTTACTCCTCCTTCGGCTTCAAAGGCTCTGTCCTCTCCTGGCTCTCCTCTTACCTCTCCAACTGATCCTTTACTGTCTCCTGGGGTGGCCGCACCTCCCCCAACTTCCCCCTGAACTTTGGCATTCCCCAGGGCTCCGTACTCGGACCTTTCCTTTTCTCTCTCTATGCCTCCCATCTCGCCCCCCTCATCTCTTCTTTTGGCTTCAAAGGCTCTGTTCTCTCCTGGCTCTCCTCTTACCTCTCCAACTGATCCTTTAATGTCTCCTGGGGTGGCCGCACCTCATCCAACTTCCCCCTGAAATTTGGCATTCCCCAGGGCTCCGTACTCAGACCTTTCCTTTTCTCTCTATTTATATCCCATCTCGCCCCCGTCATCTCTTCTTTCGGCATCTCCCAAAACCTCTACGCGGATGAAACCCAACTCTTTCCCTCCTTCTCTTCCTTCACCTCTGACCTCCACCACACTCTCTCTTCCTGTTTTAAGGCCATAAAAAATTGGATGTCATCCCATTTTCATTCTCTCAATACTGACAAGACTGAAGTGCTTTTCTTCCCTCCTAGCACTCTCTCACCTTCCCCTCCTCCCTTCATCCACTCCCCCCTCCAATCTCCCCATCTCGACCCATACCCACAACCTTGGCCTCCATATTGACTCCTCTCTCTCCTTCTCCAACTACATCTCTCTAACCTCTCGTGCCTGTCGGCTCCACCTCTTCAACATCTGCAAGATCTGCTCCTCCCTTACCTTCCACTCTTCTAAACTCCTAATCTCCTCCCTTATTTTCTCCCGTCTCTTCTACTGCTCCTCTCTTCTCTTTGGACTCCCTGTCACTCACCTGACTCCCCTAAAATCCATCTACTACTCCTCTATCTGCTCTCTATGTCTTCTTGGCCCTCAAGACTCTGTTTCTACCTCACTCTCTCAACTCAGCTGGCTCCCCTTCCTCTCACAATTGAAATTTCAATTCCTCTGCCTTGTCTACAAATCTCTCCATGACCTCGCCCCCCCTATCTTTCCTCCCTCCTCTCATTTTACTCTTCCTCCCGCTCTCTCTGCTCAGCTGATCTCTACCTTCTTACTGTACCCCGACCCCCTTGTGCCTCATCATGATTCCGCTCCTTCCAACTCTCGGCCCCACTCCAATGGAACTCCCTACCTCTCCCTATCCGCTCCACCCCCACCTACCCAACTTTCTGCTCCTCCCTGAAATCCCTTCTTCTCCACCCCCCCTGACTCTCATTCCCTACCTCTCTCCCCCTCATACCCCTGCCCCCTTCCTTTGCCCTCCCCCTTTCCCCTCCTCCCGATGACCTCAAATTGGATACTGTAAACACCATAATGCATAGGAGGTCACCTGGGTCCCCCCTTCCCCTCCCTCCTTCCTGTCCCCCCTCTGAGTAAATTGTTCTAAATATTGTACCACTGTTTTTTCATGTTTGTAAATTATGCTTCATTCATTAATGTACCTGTTCTTATTCTGTAAAGTGCTTTGTTGTAAAGCGCTATATAATTCAATAAACATAAACATAAATTAGGTTGCCCTGGTAGAGACCTATGGTATTTAATGAAGACTCTTTGCAAAAGAATTGTTATGGTTAAGTTGTACTAAATAAATTGTACAATTAAGTGAAACAACTTTGTTAAATGGACAACATGCTTAAGTTGTACTCAAGAAACCTATCACATCCAGTGAAAAACATAGGGCCTCATTACACGTTGTGCGCTAAAAATCGTAAATTACCGGCATGGCGCTATTAACGTGTCCGCCTTGGCAAGAGGCTGCTAATAGCGTACCATTACGAGTACGCGGACACGAGCATAGCGCCATGCCGGTAATGACCCTACCACCATGCCACTAAAGACCCCAAAAAGACCCTTAGCGACATGAAAGCACTGATAGCACTTCCGACCTCCCGCAACATGCAAACAGAGGTCACCGCTAATAGCGGCTATCGCAATTAGCGGTCACCGTTAAATAGCGGAACCGGAAATAGCGTCATCGCACAGGAACGGGAAGGAGAACGGTGGCCATCTTTAAAAGCACAATCCATTGCCATCCTCTGCCCCCTGGACCTGTTTTGAGAACTTTGCTATTCGAAAGCCACAAGGATACCCTCGCCATGCCTAAGGCTATTAAAAAAACAACTGACCGCCAGCGCAAGGAGAAGTTCACCAACGAGGAGCTAACAATGCTCACTGAGACCCTTGCAGCAAAGGCTGACGTGGTATTTGCGAACGACATGCGGCGGGAGAAGCTGATCCACAAGAAGGCTATCTGGGCAGAGGTTGCCCTGAAAGTGAGTGCAGTGGGCACCACCACCCGCACTGTCCGGGAGTGCAGAAAGCGGTGGGATGATCTCCGCCTCCGTGTCCGCAGCATCCTTTCTGTGTACCGCAACATGGCCACAGAAGGTGGAGCCGATTCGCCAATAAAATTAAAGGAGTGGGAGGAGACCTGCGCCAACACGATTGGTGTTGAATCGATTGAGGGAGTCGGGAGCATGGAGCATGGTGTGGCAACTACATCAGATGGAGTTGAGTGTACACATGAAAGTGTACACTGTGAATGTGGAGGTCCCCCCCAAATGTGAGCCCAGATTCACCTCATGGATGCGCAAACATCCATAAATGCATACAACCCTGGCCATGTCAGTGTTAAACCCAAACACACACACATGCATGCATCACCAGAGACAAGTGCCACACAGAACCATGCATGGATGACCCACTCAACAGACACATCATATGCATCCCTACCACTGAAGTCCCAATGCTCACAACAGCATGATTAACGTATTCTGCATGAAGTACATTGAACCGTCACCAATGCCAACCCCCTCTTTGTCCCCGACAGGCTCACATACAGACAGTGAAGAACCTGGCACTGCAACTCAGGCACCCCCTGCCACGAAGAAACCAAGGCCACAGGACACAGGGGACACCACCACTACATCAAGGGGCAAAGGAAGAAGAGTTCCCATGCAGATTGCCAAACATCGGGGGAGCGCCACTGCTACCATACCGCTGTCCACACCAGCAACAACTGCCCTGTCCTTCAGAAGTGAACCCCCACCACAGATTCCAGCCACGGAGGGCCCACCCTCTGCTGCCACAAGTTCCACAGGTGAGGCGGCAGCCACAGCGGCGCTCTCAGATGTGGAGGACCTGATAGAGTTCCCCATGGAAATGCACACCCCAACCCCCCCAGGAACCCCATAGGCAACTCCACAGCAAACACCTGGGTCCAGTGTCCATGGTCAGTCTGGCGAGGACAACATGGGAGGGTCCAGTAGCCCACCGGTGGCTTCACCAGATGTCCTGGTTGCAGAGGAAGGTGCAGCAGCCACACCACGAGAACGCCACAGTGCACTTGACCTGGCCAGCATCAGGCAGCGCCAAGAGGACATTACTGTGCTGGTTAGGCAGCATGTCTAAGAGGATGCCCATCTCAGGGGGGAGATAACAGAGACTGCCAGGCACTCAAGGGAGGTGATTGAAGTGTGTACCAACAGGCTGTGTAGGGAGATTGGCCAACTCAGGCAGGTCCTCACGTGGATAGCGGACACGATGGACTGCCAGTTCCCACCACCACCACCGGGACAGACAGCCACATCATCATCCGCTAGTTTGAGGCAGACAAGCCCCATCCACCGCTCCACGCGCACCACCAGGCGCATGTCAACCCAGCCTCCTAATGCTGGTGGTGGCAATGGGGAATAGGGACTGCAGGGTCAACCTTCCACGTGTGCAGCTGGACAACAACATTGTGCCAGACACATAAGGGACTGTTGTGGGGGGAGGGGGGGAAGTGTGTTTCGGGACTGTTGTGGGGTGAGGGGGGAAGGGTGTTTCGGGACTGTTGTGGGGGGAGGGGGGAAGGGTGTTTCGGGACTGTTGTGGGGGGAGGGGGGAAGGGTGTTTCTTGACTGTCGTGGGGGGAGGGGGGAAGGGTGTTTCAGGACTGTTGTGGGGGGAGGTGGAAGGGTGTTCGGGACTGTTGTGGGGGGAGGGGGGAAGGGTGGTAGAATGGTTGTGGACATGCACTTATACATCTTAAAATTCCTTAATACACTGGTGCTTATTCAAAACACAGGCTTGGACTTCTTCATTGTGTATGTGTACTTAATTGGTGACAGGGTCCATTGTTCGCTTCAACACAGACACCAGTGCATTACTACCCATATCCATCGTACAGAGTGAAACCATGTTACTCAGAAAATTTGGTTGATCAGATGCTGTCTCACATCAAGTCCCTCCTGGCCATCGCCTCTTGCATGACCTGCATCCCAGTCACCTCCGTCCTCATCACCATCATCATCCTCATCAGGTGGTTGCATTTAAACGTCAGGGGGAAGTGGCACATTCCGTCTGATACACATATTGTGCAGCATGACACATGCCATGGTGATCTTGGCCACCTTCTCCTGGCCGTACAGGAGAGCGCCACCCAACCTGCTTATGCACCTGAACCGTGTCTTCAAAGGCCAAATGTCTGCTCAATCACGACACGGGTACGGGTATGCGCACGATTGTAGTCCTCTTTGTGCCGGTTCTGTGGGTTCCGTACAGGGGTAAGGAGCCACCTCTTCAGGGGATAGCCGGCATCGCCTGTATGGGGGGAAGAATGGGGACCTGTTAAAGTTCACCTCTGGAGCGGCATGTACAAGTCACACAAATCAACTTTGCATTTTGATTGAAATCCACGACTACCAGCATGCATGCAGACAATCTGTGTGACTGCAATGTGCAAAGGTGTGCTTGACCCTGCAAGAGGACATGCCCGATTCATGCCTCCGACAGCAATTGACATGTCCTGGGTGAGGCCAGGTCTTAGGTGTCCCTGAGCCCAGGCATATTTGGTACCACACTGCTAGTGTACTGCCATTCCGACATTGATGTTGCCATGCTGTGTAGCATCACTTCACTGGTGCTATAGGTGTGTGGTTCAATGCTATGGCTACGGGTGATCCCTTTGCATGCATTCAAGGGCACATTTCTGTATTGATGTTGTGCTGCGCTAATACTGTATTACCATCTTGATGCCATGTTGCTGATTTGTGTATTATGTGGTGTGGCATGATGTGCAATGTGGATGGATGTGTAATATTCGTAGACCTGGATTGTTCTCTATGTTGTGTAGCTTATAATTGCACGTGGGTTCTTCTCAAGTACATTGCTGCCTTCCCTGATGGACATTGGCGTACATCTGTATGTCCATTTGTCCTACGGACGACAGGCTACACCCAGTTGGAGTATGTATCTCTCCCCCCCCAATCACACCCAGTTGGAGTATGTATCTCTCCCACCCAATCACACCCAGTGCTCCATTAACTAGTCCTTGATCCACATCAAGGTTATGTTTAAGCATTACTCTGCAATTTAAGGATAATTTTAATATTTTTTCCAATCCAGCTGTGTTGGATATTGATTTTTCTAAACTATTTAGTCTTGTTGTGGCGTGTTCACACATGGGTAGTGTCAAACCATGTATGTCTAGTTTGTCTGTGGCACTAATTTCAATTATTGGTTGCATTTCTTTTTTTTAACATTGTTTCATTGAATTTCAAACAGCTTGCAAGAGTTGGCATTAAAGCCATAAAATTGACATTTTTGTGGGCTAATTGTTCCATAACATCCGTAGCACTTGCATTATCACCATAAAGTGCATGAATGTGCCGGGTTTTCAATATTGCTTATGCTTCTTGAAATAATATACCAACTCTAATACTTTTTAAGATGTTGGCATAAGTGAGATCTGCAGATTGCCGCATGTTTTCTGTTAATTCTCTGCATTGGAAATGTTGCCAAAGGTTGACATTTCCAATACTGCCAACAGTTTTACGGCTGAGTTTGTGTCCTAAGGTTTTAAAAATAGGCTCACCTTTCACTGGTGTCAATTGAAGAAGATCTCTGAAAACAATAATGTGTTTTCCTCCAAAGTGCTCTTCGTAGTTTGTTTTGAGTACTTCTTGTAATATGACGTGAATCAAGGCCAACATTAGGTTGGAGACCATGCTCACTTCATCTATTAGTAGCATTTTCATTTGTTTTAATACTCTGAATAGTTCCATTGCAGCTTCTGTAGAAAGTTTGTAATAGTCTAATTTGTTTTGGTGTTTTACTGGCAGGAGTAGTAATCAGTGTAAAGGGACACCGCCTATGTTGTAGGCAGCTAAACCTGTGGGGGCAGTGACAACAGCTGACAGTTTGTTGTCTGTCAATTGTTGAAGGAATTTACTGATGATTTTGATTAAGAATGTTTTGCCAGAACCAGCTTCACCAATGACGTACAGTAGTATAGGTTTGTAATTTTAGCAGGTACATTCTTTGTTTTCATGTTGTACACCATGTGCATTTTCCTTTGTTACTTCTTCAAAAATGCTATGTTGCTCATTGTTTAGTTTTGATTGCAGTATAGTTAAGTCTTCTTTATCTTCATACTGACACATGGTGTTTTCTACTTCTGTCATAGCTAATTCTGCCTCATTTGTTATTAGTGGCTCTCACAGTGGTTCTTGGCTTCCTGTTACAGAAGGTTGACTACTGTCAGGAGTGTCCTTATATAGTTGGGCCTGGAGTTCTTTTTGTGTTGCTGTTCATTGTGCAACATTGTTTTGTACTGTGTAAAGTTTACATCAGTTATAGTGCTTTCATTTGCTTTGAAAGCGTCTTCATAGGAGTCATAGTTATCTAGTATGTCTTCTCCTTTTCTCCATGGTTTAAAGAGTTGTAGCAGGGACATGTAATATAGTTCTTTATGTTGAGGAGTCTTTAATGACAATTTGATATGATTAATTAAATTTAGTTTGGTGAGTTTTACTAAGCTGCCTTCACAATTTGTCACTCTGTATTTACCTTTTTTTTCATCGGGTTTTGTATTATTTTTGTTTGTGAAGTTTTGGGCTATGTGTTATAGACACATGGTTTCCAAAGTGGTACTTTTGTTTGGGTAGTATGAGTCCAGTAAATTGTTTTTTAAAATGTCTTGGCTGTTGGGATCATGTTTGGCTATTGTTTCTATATCTTCGTATGATTTTAGAACTCTTTTTCTAGATTTAGCAGGACCAAGACTTAGCCATTCTATATTTTCAGATTTTCCATACAAAGCAGTACTAGTTAAACGATCTGCTGCTTCATAGGAGCCACATTCTCTATGGGAGAGCATTTTTATGCCCAAGCTGTATAATTTCTGAGACAGTGTTTTGTCTGATGACAGGTCATTCCAGACATCTTGGAGCTCGGTTTTTTCTGCTTGGGTTAAGTATGCTGTAACAGATCATGCAACTGCAGTGGAATGGTCTGAAATGTACTGCACATCTATGTTTGCATTCCATAAGTGGGCAATGATTGCATTGTAATCATTGATATATTTTTCTTTTTCTGTTCCTTTTATGTAATATGTATTTTGAAGTGATTTACATTTAACAGTGTGTCTAACTGAAGACATGAAGTTGTTCACTTGACCTGTTTTTGTAACCGTTCTAGGGAAACCAAAGCAGCATTTGGTGTAGTATTTTCCTTTGTTTTTGTATTTGCGATGACAATATTTGCCACATTTGTATTTTTGAAATTGTAAAATTTGTGCATGAAGATCACTATTTGTTGCTTCTGATGGAATTTCACAAGTGACCTATTTTTCAATAAACTGTAACACAGTGGCGTCATTGTCTTGACCAAATTTAGGAGCATCTTTAATCCATAAAAGCATGTGGATATGTGGTGCTCCTCTGGCTTGGTATTCTTTTCTCCAAAAGAAGTGTTGCACTTCTCCGAGGGGAGGGGCAGTTTTATTACAAATAAAGTATAGCATAGCAATGAAGCGATGGTGAAAATATCTTGAAACATTAACAGGATCTAGAGAACAAAGTTCTCCAGGTGTCAGTATATCTATGTTTGTTTTGTTTTTGTTTGATATGCGTAGGAACTCATGTTAATCTTCCCATGCATATTCTGCACAACTTAATGTAACAAACCAAGTGGGTGGGCCAAGGTTTCTTATCATATAACGTACATCTCCATGACGTCGAAACCAGTACTCTTTTGTACCACGCATGTTTGCTAATAGATTTGTAATATTTGATTGTAAAACTTCAGCTTTTTGTGGCTTTTTTGTAATAATTGTGTAGCTGACACATTTTGAAAGTGGTATCCTGATTATAATGTGTGTGCACCTCCATAACATAGAGTTGCTAGTTCACTTACAAAGAGTAGGTTGAATATGTATTCCACATTTTGTCTAAATCTGGGATCTTCAGAATACATCCATAACGAGCGGTATTCTGATGCTGTTATTTAAAGAGGTCTATCATCGTACCTTCCTCCTTTGTCAGTTGGAAAGAGTAGAGGAAAAGCACGTGCTTCTATACTTTTTTCCCATATGCTGATTGGTGATCCTTTTGTTTGACGCATTTGGTATGTTTCTAGTGCATCTTCTACGGTGTCATTAGAGTGCAATAGTTGAATTGTATAATGGTCTAAATTATTGGATATTGTAGCAGGATCTAGGAGCTCAAATTGACCAGCTTCTTGTGTCTCTTGAATTATTTCAGTGGTATCCTTCAAGTTTGCTTCAATATTAATTTCTTTGTAGTATTCATTATTGTCTTTTAGATATTGCAAGGCTTGTCTAACTTAAATCCACTAGTTGTTGCCAAATGTGTTTGTCTTTTGTAGGTACACCATTTACTAAGATAATTAAAGATTGCTCCATGGGACGTTGCACTCCTAGAGTGTGCACATTTTGTTTTAGATCTAATGGTAAATACACTACTTTTCCACGAATACCTTTCACTAATTCAGAGGGAGGTAATTTTGCTGTTTTTTGTTGAAGGTGTATTATTGCTTGAAAGGGGTGCACTGTTTGAATTATGATGCTCTCATATCATTTGTAGGGGTTTTGGTAGTGGAAATAATTCCAAATTATTTGTGATAGCACGTGAAGGAGTTTGGTTGTTGTCAAGTTTTGTAGTGCAATAACTGCAAAGTATTAAGAGGTCAGTTATTCCGTATTTGTTTTCTGCTATAAGGTAGAGAGCTAATTCAAACCATTTAGAATCTTCATTGTCTTCTATTTTGTAGGTTAGGTCTACAGTTTTGTGTTACTTTTATAAAAAAGTTCTACGGCAACATACACACACATGGTTTGGTACTTGAGCAGATGTACTTTTAAATTTCAGTATTTCTTTTCTGTATGTGTGTAGTAGAAGGTTGCCATGCATAGAATTGTTGCTACTTTGCTTTAAAGCTATTTCATTCTGTAAGTGGCTTTCACTTCCAAAATATTTTTTTTGAAAAAAGTCGATTTCTTCAAGTAGGTCTTTTGCTGTACCATTTAGAAGAATGTTATTTAAATTGGCTAGTGCTAAAGCAGGACTTTTAGCATAATACAGTTTATAGACTAGATTTCTTATAGTTGAATGTGTTGATATCATTTTGATATAATGGAAGGTAGTTTTGCAAGTAGGTCCTGAAATGCAGGCGAATGAATGTCCTTGTAGTCCTGTGTACTTGCGCACTGGACAGGTATCCATATTTTCCAGTAGTTTAATTTTGATTGTGTCTTTGCCTTTCACATATTGATTGAGGAACTGGCGTAAACGCTTGAAAGGTTTTTTGGGAATGTTACACATTGACGTGCCTGGCCATTTGTATACTAGACATTCTGATTCAGTTGAATGGAGGGGTCATTCTAAGTTTTCTGGGGATATTTTTGTAAGCAGTATTTCTTGTTGCATTATGGTATTATTAACTTTTTCATAACCTTGTCCACTGCTATGGATGGCAATTGTATTTGTCTGCTTCTGTTTGTATGCTTCATCATTAAAATATGGTTCTGTACTTGTAGTGTGACTCCACTCATCTCCACAGATACTTAAGAAGTTATTTCTGTTGACATTTAGTTTATTGAGGAGTCTTTTTTGTAATTTAGTCATTTGTTTTGTTAGTGGTTTCATTTTGTTTAACACTAAAATGAATAACTTTCTTTTGAGAAGGATTGCACTGTCTATCAACGCTTCTAAGATTAATTTCCTATGATAGGTTTTAAGGGTTGTGCCTGATTTCTCTCCTGTTTTTATAAGATTTTGAAGGACTCTGTGACGGAATATTTTTGCTAAAATACTTTTTTTGGTATGCTTACTTTGCACTATATCAAGATTTATAGGAGCAGTTGTATCTGTAGTGGTAGCTGAATTTTGTTAATTGTTTTCTGGTTTGTTTTACATTTTGATAGAGGAGGCAAAGTTTCTATACTTGAAGCTTGTTTTGTTTCGCTAAATGACTGTATTAGCTGTTTTGTTTGAACTTTTTTTTACAAATTCTGCTAGAGATGGATGCTTATTTTATACACTTCTATTTTCATTTGCTCTGCTTCTGCGTTGCTTTCTACGGACTTGATTTTTGGTAGGCATTCTTTAGGGTCTGTTGAAAAAAATAAAGAAGGTATGGGTTGGGGTGTTCTGCAATGTATGTGTGCTGTGTGCATGAGTGTTTGAGTAAGATGATAAAGATGTATGTGATGGTGTGTGATTGTGCATTGGGCAACTACAACTCGTTGGGATGGGTATTCTTGAATGTATGTGCTACTAAACTGGGGTTCAGATGACAGTAGAAAGTAAGCTAGTGGTGTGGAGAAGTACAAATAATAAATCTAATGATATACAATTAAAACTGTTGTTTGTTCTATAATATCAACATTCTAGGGGCTGAGTTGGGTCATTTGTGTGCCAGAAAATAGGAATTTGTGCACCATTCTGCTTGTGAATCTCTGTTTGAGAAATGGGGATTTGTGGACAGAATGGTGCACAATCTCTATTTTTAGGGGCAGAAATAGCATTAATTAACCTTACAGTGTGTTTGAGTAATAGTACAAATATTATAGTGGTATTCAACTTACTTTTTTTCTGGAATGAGCAGATTTCTTCTCAGTTGTTCTTTGTACTCAAATTCGTCTGCTTCTTTTCAGGAGAATTGTCTTCACTGCAATTGTAAAGGAAACAAATTAGTAGTTTTGTTTGTATATAGCACTGTTTTTAATTTAGACATTGATTTTTTTAATTGACATTGACCCTCAGCCACTTTCGCAAAACCATGAAAACTATCTTATTCACATAAAATGTGTCGCACCAGTTGAATACATATCATATGTTCTTAATGCATAAGCTGTATTGTAATGACTAACTGTACCAACCAAAATATCAGTTCTCTGCCTTGTGGAATTCATAATGTCCCACTGAATGCCACTACTCCTGTAACTAACCTCTTACAAGTCACAGTGCCTCAATGCCCATGGGCTGCTTGCGCGCTATATAAATATATATATAAATAAATACATTTTCATGTTTTTGTACAAGTATTGTTGTTTGATATTTGAACATACTGTGTGCATGCAATTTTGTTAGAGTATGTTAACTATTTATATTGTACTTTAAATATGTTAGTTCAACATGCTTTGCAAATGTGTATGTAAAAATAAATTAAATAGCAGATATGTTTGGAAGTGACAGTTCATTATAGGAGATGGAAAAAATGACAGTAAGTTCATTTTATAGATTATACAAGCTAAACGTCATTATACAAGATTATACAGATTATACAAGCTAAACATCTGTTTATATGAATCTATAAGAATTGTACATGTGAAAATATGCATACCTGTAGTTTGTGTTCATGCATATGGATATGCATGCAGCTGCAAGTAGGAATCTTGGAGACTTGTACAGTATTTCTTGTAGAAGGTGCTTTCCAATGATATGACACTTGTACTCAGAGAGATTAACAGTACATTTGAAGTGCTGATCTATGATGATGCAGTTAGATGTAGATGTCTTGGATGTGATTGGTGGATGGTCGTGTGACTTCTTTGCTATATCCAATGAAGGAATGGCACAGAAAGTGAATTGAAAATTGTAGAAGGAATAACCATGTTACGATATGTCCGCGGACATGGTGGTAGTCCGCGGACATCGCGTGTTACATCCGGGGATTTTTGGGTGGGGAGGCATGGAAATGAGAATGAGCAAAGCAAGGGATTGGTCAGTAAGGTTTAGTGGGTGTGTTGTGCCAGGAGAGAGTTTCTCAGATACTCTTTTTGCTGATAGAAGAACAGATAGCTATAGCTGTGTGTTCCAGAAAACAGATTGTTTGGATTTTGGGAGACTCATGGATACATTGGTTGAAGGTGCATGCAGAAAGCTGTGGAGTAGCTGTAGATATTGGATTCCCACATGTGGAAGTGCACTGGCATGGAGTATGTGGAATGAAATGGTTGGACTTGCTACCTCTCTGTGCTACTTTGGAGACAGAGCAACATCCAGACATAATTGTAATTCATTGTGGAGGGAATAGTTTGGGACATGTGTCTGGAATTTCTTTGCAATTTGCTATGAAAGAAGGATTTAGGAAGGTTATGGACATGTTTCCTAATTCTCAAGTGATATTTTCACGGATTGCGCAGAGACAAATGTGGCTTCATTCTTCTTCATTTGGTCCACAAATGGAGAAATCAAGGTGTAATGTCAGTAAGGCTGTTTGTGCCTTTCTAAGAGATTTTGGCATGTCCTCTTTTCACAATGAAAATATTATGTTTCGTAGCACATACATTTTTCGCAGAGATGGAGTCCATCTTACTTATGCTGGCAATCAGATTTTTCTGAGAAATGTACAAAATGCATTGTGACTTTTTTTGGAATTACAGCATCCATTTTGTAGTAAGTGTTGAGCATTTCAAATTTTTCAAACACAAACAAACACCACCAAAAGGCTCTTTTCAGAGCCACCACTTCCTCTCAGACAAAACTGCAATGGTTATGATAGGGCAGCACCCCAAAATTTTACATGTTCGCAGACTGTCCGCGGACTTCTAAAAAATACACAGGGCCCTGCTTCATTTATTTTCACTTCTATTTTTAAACTGTGAAAGGCAGCTCTGAAAAGAGCCTTTTTTTTACTTTTGTTTTATATTTTTTTGTTTTTTTTTATACACAACACACTAGGAGAGGAGGGAAAAGGAGGTTAGGGGGCACCAAGCACGGGGATAAGAAAGGGTAGGTGGAGAGAGGAAGATGTAGAGTGGGTTTTACTTGGGTAGTGAGCTGATCTCCTCGTGCTCTGAGACCAGAGCCTTAAAAGCACTTTGAAGTCTCTCCCCCCTTCAGAGTACTGCGTTGCAGTACATACACCCAACTGTGACCCACGAAAGGTAAGGGTCATCAATATTGCATATGGCCTGTGTGGCAGTTTGAGGAATACGCTGTCCCACAGGAGTGTTCCTTGTGGTGACAGGATCGGAAACAGAGGATGAAGTAGAGGAAGTCAACCTACTACACTCCTTGCAAGGTACAACCTTGTGAATAGCCCCAGTGTGGAATGACTTTAGGTGTCGCTTCATGGTAGTTGTTCCAAAGCTGTATGAACCAGGCCTCCCGCGACTGAGTACCATTTTGGACTCTTTGCAGGTGACTCGGTTCGCACGCGCCTTAGGAATATTACCATGAATGGTAAATAACCGCCACACCCAAGACTCACGCTGTGTGCTGGTAGTAGGGAGTTCCTCTACCTCATTCTCGTCATCCTCTTCATCCTCTTCTGCAACCTCACTCCTGTTTCCCTCTTCAGGCCCTTGGGGAGGTGGTGGTGTTGGCGGGGGTGGGGTGGAGCTGAGGCAGATGTAGCACCAGGTGGCAGTACTGCAGCTATGGATGCCATCAGGTTTCAGATGAAAATCTTGAAAGTTGGCAGGAAAATGCACTGTGTTCTGTAAGATAGCCAGAAACACAATGAGAATGAGCACTAGGGTGTGGCCTTTTATAGGGGTGCTTGTGCGCGGTTCGCGGACATGCATGCTGTCCGCGGACTGATCGAACACCAAAAAAAGGTTTTAAAAGTCCCAAAAAGTATGTAGAAACTCAGGATTCCTATGTGGGACTTGTGCTATGGTGAGTTATTATTGAAAAATATTGTGGATTGCTTGAAAAGGTCATTTTAAATTGTTCGGGGACACGAACAGTGTTCGCAGTCAGAACACACACTCAGCGTGGGTGCGGTCATATGATAGCTTCGCGAACATGTCAGCAAAGGGAGCGGGTGTCCGCAGGACATCAAATGCACTGAAACTGTTTTGCGCATGCGCGTTGGTGTTCTACAGAAACTGTTCTGGTCCTGAAACTAATTAAAAGTGCGTCACAAGTGAAACGAACAGTTACGGACAGGCGTTTGTTCTTAGAACAGTTTCAACTCGCTAGCAAACAATACGGACTAGCATAGAATCCTCAGGACACCCCATTTTGTTTATTTGCGAACATCCCGGGACACTTGATGTGTTCTTAGAACAGTTTGAACATGCTTACGAACAGCACGAAGATGTCTAGCATCCTCAGGACACCCCGATTTTGTTTATTTACGAATATTTTAGGACACTGTGTGTGTTCTTAGGACAGTATCAACTTGCCTACGAACAATACGGACAGGTGTAGCGTCCTCAGGACACCCCATTTTGTTTATTGACAAACATTTCAGGACACCGTGTGTGTTCTTAGGACAGTTTCAGATTGCCTCTGAACAATACGTATAAGTATACCGTCCTTCGGACACCCCCATTTAGTTTATTTACAAACATTTCAGGATACTGCCTGTGTTCTTAGAACAGTTTCAACTCGCCTGCGATCAATACGGACAGGTCTAGCGTCTTCAGGACACCTCCCTTTTGTTTATTGACGAACATTTCAGGACACCGCATGTGGTAGTTTGATTGCGGACATTCCGAACACCAGCTCTGTTCTTAGAACAGTTTCAACTTGCATGCAAACATTACGGACAGAACAGATATAGTGTCCTTAGGACGCTCCCATTTTCATGTCTTTATGGACATTCCGGACACCCGCTCTGTCTGCGGACTCCTGAACTGCTTTTTAAAAAAAGACAAGAAATGAATTAGGACACAATATAATAATTTTACTTTATTTTATATGGATGTTAAATTTATGACAGAGAAGGTGAGGCGGAAACAGAAACAAAAACAGGAGAATTGGGGGTTTCAATAGGATTTATATGAGGTGAAGAAGGGATGGAAGTCTCATCAAAACGTTTTGGTTCATGGAGAGGGTTTGGTGATAATTGACTGCGATATGATGAGGGGGGACAGGTACATGTGGGACAATGGTATGTAGTTGTTTGTTTCAAGTGATCCTCCACAAAGGTTTTTAAATTGTTAAAATTTGCCATGAGTAGGTCCATTTCTTCTTCTATGTGCTGAAGAGTCTTATCCAATACTTCTTTTTCTTTAGTATTTTCAATTTTTGTAGGGTCTGTACAAAAAAAAGTATATGTTAAATATATAAAAAATAATAATTATTAATTGGTTTATATAGTAAAGTGTCTACCATTAGGTTCACTATCTTCAGACATTTCCTCACGTGGGAAATGCTCCTCTAGAAACTCCAGAGTACTAGACATTTCTGTGAGAAAAAAAAACATAATATCACGTTTTTGTATCTAATACAGAAAGTTTACAAATATATGAGTAAAATGCAGTACACTTACTAGCTTCTGGTAAGGTGTGTTCTTACTGGTCTGTAGATCTGCTGTTGCTCTTAGTTGTGCAGTTTCAGTGAGGTAATCATGTTGGAAGAATATCTTTCTTCTTTTGGTATATTCCATTTTAGAACATATTGTATTTAAATGAATGTGTTATGTATATGGGTTAAACTTCTTATTTATTACTACATATAATGTGTATGTGTGCTGGTTTGTGAATTTGTAAAATGTTCAACAATTAAACATACCCCCCAGACTTTTTGGGTAGTGGTGCATATGTCCGCGGACATTAGAAGAGTTTGCGGACATCAAATTCAGTAGAGGGGGTTCAGTATGTTCTATGTTACTTGTACATAAAGTCAGAGATATTATTGTTAAGTTGTGCTACTAAAAACCTATGAAATTCAGTAAAAAAAACGTTGTTAAAGGGACGTTATGGTTAAGTTGTGCTACTAAAAACCTATGAAACTCAGTGAAAAAACTTTGTTAAAGGGACATTATGGTTCCAAGTAAAACCGAAAAACCCCTTAACTCGCGCCACCACTGTGCACGGCTAAGACTAACACCCACGACATCAAAGATGACATCACAAATGTCATTGATGACATCACTGATGACATCAAATGTCTGTCGTTTTCTTTTTTCCTTTACTGACATATCTAGGCCACATGGTTTTCTTCAGTAACTGTCAGGAACTAAAAATTGTAAACGTACTATATTTGTAGACTTATCCTTCAAGTATGTTCTTATAGTAATTCCCTTAGAGTCCAGTCATATCATATGAAACATATACATAGGGGAAGACACAAGCTTGAAAGACAGCAATCCTTTCTGTGCATGAAGATAATCAGTAGAGTTATCAGCACTTTCTGATAGTTCTGTTGTTTTTTTTATTACTGTACATTTGTGATGTCATCTTTGATGTCCTGGGTGTTAGTGTTAGCAGTGCACGGTGGCGCGAGTTATGGTTGCTTATGTTACCATAACTGCCGAATTTCAGGGGTTTTTCGGTTTTACTTTGAACCATAACGTCCCTTTAACAAAGTTTTTTCACTGAATTTCATAGGTTTTTAGTAGCGCAACTTAACCATAACGTCCCTTTAACAAAGTTTTTTTACTGAATTTCATAGGTTTTTAGTAGCGCAACTTAACCATAACGTCCCTTTAACAAAGTTTTTTCACTGAATTTCATAGGTTTTTAGTAGCACAACTTAACCATAATATCCCTGACTTCATATACTTGTAACATAGAACATACTAACCCCCTCGTACTGATTTTCATGTCCGCGGACTACCGCCATGTCTGCGGACATATCGAAAATCTGAGCGTGGTGAATGTAAATTTAAATAGTGGGCCCCATTTCCCCTTTGAAGTTGGCTCTGAAAAGAGCCGTTTTTTTTTGGTTTTTTTACAGATGCTTGACAGACACCTGTTATTTTGTATTTTCTTTCTTGTTTTTTTTTCTTACTTTACTCCTAAAATCTTCACATAACCTTCTCCAAAGCAACCCTTACATTCCAAAATAGAAAGGCATTTCCAGTAAAAGATAAAGAAATGCCATCTTCTTTGAAATTAACAGCATTACTGGCAGCAATATTCTCATTATTACAGAAGAACATTCCAGCTCTAAGCATGAAGGCACACATGCCTCGGTTGATGACACACCTAGCAATGTTTTGCTGAGGACAAAAAACTGAACTATTGTCCCATATTGCCCTAGGTAGTAATCCAGAAAAAATTACTTTCGCATTTGGAAGGATATTCATTACGGCTTGAACCAAGCGTTCCAAATCAGCCAACAAAGTAGGGGCACTGACGTTGCCCAAATGGAAAGCACCATGGTGCAAAACTACCACATGCGGACTGTTCATCGTGGCCATATCCTCACAAACTTGTACAATTCCCTGTACATTGCAATCAGGCACAGTGCTCCACACCACCTCCACTCCTTTAACATCAAAGTTGTTTGCAACATGCCTGCATTGAGCGTACTGTTGTAAACCATACACAAACATATCTCCAAGCACCAACACCCTGACTTTCTCTACTTCTGCCATCTTCACCACACACAGTCTCTTTCAACACAAATCCACAACCTCGACATCTGATTGGCTGATCCGTACAGTCTTCTTTCCATGTTGGATTTCCTGGAAAAACCCGGATGTAGCACGCCCTGTCCACGAACAGCCGCGGTGTCCGCGGACGGCCTCCACTTTACTCTCTGTGCCATTCCCTCATTGCATACAGCTAAGCAATCACACAATATGAATAACGTCCTCAGAACACCCCCATTTTGTGAATTTTCGAACATTTCAGGACAATTATCATTTCATTATTCAACATATTAACATTACAAATATTATACTTTCATCTTGTACTCTGCACACAATGCTATGTTTCTCCATTAGTATCTCAGTATACTAGATAGAATCCCATAATACAATGCTATTTATATCAATGCATCGTTCAAAGCACTAATAACGGTATGATATTTATTGCAATATCCTTGACACTTTTTTCGCAACATTATAATAAAAATCCCTAGTACACAAATTCCATGAAAAGTACATACACATGTGATGTCATCAGTGATTTCATCAATGACATTTGCGATGTCATCTTTGATGTCCTGGGTGTTAGTCTTAGCAGTGCACGGTGGTGGCGCAAGTTATTTTTCATAGCTTACCATAACTTGCGATTTTCAGGGGTCTTTCGGCTGTACTTAGAACCATAACGTCCCTTAAACAAACTTTTTTTAATATCACGCAAACAATATACAAACATGGCGTGCAAAAACCAACTTCTCACAGATGGCTTTACATAGAATGTTGCAAAGTAAGAATTTATGCTTGTTCACAGTGAAGGTCAGCTGCTTCCATTTTTTTCTCGGGCCCCGTAGAGGCTCATGAAGCGGACTATAAGGTTGTATTGTGTTTTGACCTTGACAGACAGAGATTGTGATGAAAGACTTCTCTTGAAGGAGTGTTGCTAAAAAGTAAGAGAAGATAAGGATGAAATTTCTGAAACGAAACCACTTTTATATATTATATCACTATGCGAAAGATCGTTCGCACACGCAGAGTCGTATTTTGGGACTGCACTACTCGTAGACAATGGAAATTGCAATTGTACTGTAAGTAACCCTTTAGATTATTTTATACAAAATATAATTACAATAGCGTAGCATTAAAGACCGCTCAAGTTGAACTTGTTCGTTGAAAGTGGCATAATGTTTTCTACCGCGCACTATCACCGCCGAATTGATCCCCTGTCGTTTAGAGGGCTCTGAAAAAGGCAGATGACACAGGGTGGGTTAATAGAAATAATTTAACCGGTCTATAGGCGGTCAAGCGCTCTACTCACTGTGCCACTTCACTGTAGCCTGTCAAGTGGCACAGCGAGTACAACGCTCGCTTTGACATCCGTGCACAGCTTGCTAACGCAAGTTCGAATCCCGGCAACGTCAAACTCAGCCTTTCATCCTTCCGTGGTCAATAAATGAGCACCACACACCATGGTTAATAATAAGCACCGCTTAGATACCTCACGGTTCTTAGTGCTATATGAATGGGAAAATATTATTATTTTATTATTAACATACTACGTTGCACTATCTTCGATAGCAAATAGTTTCACGCACTAATAAATAAAATGATGAGTTTTAATGAAGATCGGCTGGTGAGACTAATTTATGTTTTTTAAAACAGGTATGTGGCCCCATTTTGCCTATGTCACGATTTACAGACTCCAGTGGATGGGGTCTTCAACTGCCAGGTGCAGGTCCAAATATGCAACTTCATGACCCTCACCATTTTATGGGACAAACGCCAAGGACCAATATGCCCTTACGCAGTACTAGCGGCTACAAACAACATATCAACCAATGGGGTGGTCTAATGGCTCGTTGTTGGAGCAACCTTCCGATTATCAGAGCGACCATTTACTGCTTTTATCATAAACCAACAGCCTATCTACCGCAAAGGAACAACGCGTGGCTCAAAATAAACTTTTGCTGATCGACAGCAGAGACAATAGCAAATCGCTGAATATTCACTAAACATTTCATGTGAAATAAATGTACTTTACCAAATGTACAATCCTGCTGTTTACTTTTAAACCACAGTTTCATATTCCGAATTGTGGCACACTGAGTTGTAAGCTGATCTAACACCCTCTGTACCGCAAAGGAACATCGCGTGCCTCAACATGAACTTTTGCGGATCGACAACAAAGACAAATGCAACGCTGAATATTCTCTAAACATTTGATGTCAAATAAATGTACTTTACAAAATTTATATTCCGAATTGTGGCGCGCTGTGTTGTGATATAATATGTGTTGTCTTCCTTGTTCTGTGTAAAGTCACTTAGGACTGCAGAGGACTGGACACGTTTGATGACGCACCCTTAACGTCACGGAGAGAGGCGGGGAATATGAATGCTTTGATAATATCAGGCTTAGGGGCGGGAGATATGATTTAGTGTCACAAAAGCAAGTCAGCCAGGTCAATAGCGCCAGTCATAAGATTATCACATAATGTCGGCGCACACCAGCCGGATTTATCGTTTCTTTAGTGGACAAAAAGTCGGTTGACGCCCATAGCAAATTGTACTATTAGCGGACAAAAGGAGTGGTCTTAAAACACTTTCACCCTGACAACGAACAATACAAACAACGTTCTCAGAACACCCCCACTTTGTGTAATTGCAACCATTTCGGGACACCGCGAGTGTTCTTAGAACACATTCAACTAGACAGATTACAATACGAACAGCGTCCTGAGGACACCCCCAGTTTGTGTATTTACGAACAATTAAGTACACCGCGAGTGTTCATAGCTCATTTTTACCTTCCTTGCGAACAAAAATGACACATACTCCGTCCTCTAAACACCCCACCATTTAGTTTATTTACAAAATGTCAGAACAGCCATGTTCCCCGCGGACAAATCGAACGCAACAAAAACGTCTAGCACAAAAAAAAAAACATTGAACCTATCTCATACTCTCCCACCCTCCCCAAACACTCTTACACACCAACACACGGCACTAAATACAATTTTTTATCCACGTTTCACCGCGCTGTACGCGGTCGATGGTGAATACAAGATGGCGGGCGCCACAGAAAATCTGACGTGCTCCACGCCCCTCGCCGTCCAATCAGCGAACACGTCGCATGTCCGCGGACATAACGCAAGGCCATGGGCCAATCGGGGTGCTGTCCGCGGAGCGAACAGGGAAGTCCGTCCGCGAAGCGAACAAAGATATCACAAATTTTTTTGCCTTACGTTTTGGTCATTTTATTAAAAACTACTTGACGGATTTACACCAAATTTGCAAAAGCACGCTTTCAGGACCAAGCCCCCGCTCCTGCCGCAAATTTGGGGTAAATCCGTCCAGCGGTTTGGCCTGTGGCCATGCGCAAAGTTTTTTCCCATTATGTCTATGGGAAAAAAAAGTTTTGGGACACCCCCTATAACTTTGCCCTCCCTGATCGAATCCTCACCAAACTTTGAAAGAAAATTCAGAGTGACCCAAATACTTTTTTTGCAAAGTATGGTGAGGATTCGTCCAGGGAGAGCGAAGTTATAAGCCGCCCAAAAAGTGCTCTTCCTATGGAAACACCAACTTAACCATAACTACATGGCCACTACTGTGGCCATGTCATATATATATACATATATATATATATATATATATATATATATATATATATATATATATATATATATATATATATATATATTCAGTGAAAAAACTTTGTTAAAGGGACGTTATGGTTAAGTTGCGCTACTAAAAAACTATGAAATTCAGTGAAAAAAACGTTAAAGGGACGTTATGGTTAAGTTGCGCTACTAAAAACCTATGAAATTCAGTGAAAAAACTTTGTTAAAGGGACGTTATGGTTCCAAGTAAAACCGAAAAACCCTTGAAATTCGACAGTTATGGTAAGCTAAGCAACCATAACTCTCGCCACCACCGAGCACTGCTAAGACTAACACCCAGGACATCAAAGATGACATCACAAATGTCATTGATGACATCACTGATGATATCACATGTGTATGTACTTCTCATCAAATATGTGTAGAAGGGATTCTTATTATGTTGCGAAAAAAGTGTCAAGAATCATTGCAAGAAATATACCCTAATAAGTGCATTGAACGATGCATTGATATAAATAGCATCCTATTATGGGGTTCTATCTAGTATACTAAGCTACTCATACAGAAACATAACATTGTGTGCAGCGTACAAGATGAAGGTATGATATTCGTAATGTTATTATGTTGAATAATGAAATGATAATTGTTTTCTTAATAGATTTTTGTGTACTGTGAAATATGTAATAAGTAGCTAATAAAACCCATGTATTACATAATTGCATTACTATAGACAAAACACAAAGACACAAGAACACATACCAATATGGGTATATACAGGGAAAGTGAAGTTAGCAAAAAAGCACAAGTAGTAGCAGAAACAATTCATAACTTAACTGATTAGTTTCATGCAAATAAATGATTGCTCTGTTTCAAAGCTGCTATTTACCCTATGTATATCTATTACTTGATGTGATTGGACCCTAAGGAAAGTAGTGTGAGTACAATGTGTACAAATATGACCATATACAGGGAAAGTACAGCCATAAAAAAAAACAACAGAACTATCAGAAAGTGCACATAAGTCTAGTGATTATCTTTATGCACAAAAAGGATTGCTGTCTTTCAAGCTTGTGTTTTCCCATATGTATATGTTTCATATGATGTGACTGTACTCTAAGGGAATTACTGTAAGAACCTACTAGAAGGATATGTCTACAAATAAAATAAAATTCTTAGTTTCTGACTGTTACTGAAGAAAACCATGTGGCCTAGATATGTCAGCAAAAGAAAAAATAGTGAGCCAGACATGTGATGTCATCAGTGATGTCATCAATGACATTTGTGATATCATCTTTGATGTCCTGGGTGTTAGTCTTAGCAGTGCACGGTGGTGGCGCGAGTTATGGTTGCTTAGCTTACCTTAACTGGCGAATTTCAAGGGTTTTTCGGTTTTACTTGGAACCATAACGTCCCTTTAACAAAGTTTTTTCACTGAATTTCATTGGTTTTTAGGAGCGCAACTTAACCATAACGTCCCTTTAACAACGTTTTTTTCACTGAATTTCATAGGTTTTTAGTAGCGCAACTTAACCATAACGTCCCTTTAACAAAGATTTTTCACTGAATTTCATAGTTTTTTAGTAGCACAACTTAACAATAATGACTTTGACTTTATATACATGTCATATGGAACTGACTAGATCTCTTCTTATGAACTTGATGTCCGCGAACGTATTTAATGTTCGCGGACATGTTCGGAGAACAGTACCACTACCTAAAAACTGTGGGGGGGGGGTGGGGGGTATGTTTGATTGTTATATCATAATATAGGAACATTTAACAAATTCAAAAAGCAGCACACAAACACATTATATATAGTAATACATAAGAAATGTAACCCATATATGTAACACACTAACCATTAATTTAAATACAATATGTTCTGAAATGGAATATACCACAAGAAGATAAATTGGCTTCCAACATAATTACCTCACAGACACAACAGAACTGAGAACAAGACCAGACCCACTGAATACATAGGACTTATTTTACCAGAAATAGTAAGTGTACTTCATTTTACTCATATATTTATAAACTTTCTGTATTAGATTAAAAAATATATTATCTTTTTTTTTTTTTCTCACAGAAATGTCTAGTACTCTGGAATGGATAGAGGACAATTTCCCACATGAAGAAATGTCACAAGATAGTGAAACTAATGTTAAACACTTTATAATATAAACCATTTATTTATTATTTTTTTTTATATACATTTAACATATATATTATTTTTTTGTACAGAGCATACCAAAATAGAAAAAAACTTTAGAAAACCCTGTTATGGATAACAGTCTTCACAATATAGAAGAAAAAATGGATGTATTGTTGGCTAATTTTAATAATTTAAAAACTTTTGTAGAAAATCATTTCAAACCAAAAACCTCGTACCATTGCCCCACATGTACTTGTCCCTCCTCACCATATCCCAGTCAATTATCCCCAAACCCTCTTCATAATCCAAAACGTTTTGATGAGACTTCCATCCCTTCTTCACCTAATACCAATCATGTTGAAACCCCAAATTCTCCTGTTTTTGTTTCTGTTTCTGCCTCACCTTCTCTGTCATAAATTATTAATATATGTTAAATAAAGTTTAATGTATATATTGTATTGTGAATAGTTTCAGTTTTTTTTATAAAAACAATAAAAGTGTCCGCGGACAGTGCGAGTGTTCTGAAATGTTCGTACATAAACTTAAATGGAGGTGTCCTGAAGAACACCACACCTGTTCGTACTGTTCGCTAGCAAGTTGAAACTGTTCTAAGAAGACACGTGGTGTCCTGAAATGTTTGTAAAGAAACAAAAATTAAAGTATTCTAAAGAACACTATATCTGTCCGTAATGTTCGCTATCAACTTAAAACTGTCCTAAGAACACAATTGGTGTCCTGAAATGTTCGTAAATAAACGAAAATGATGTGTCCTGAACAACAGTACAACTGTTCGTAGTGTTCGCTAGCAACATGAAACTTACTAAGAACACACGCGGTGTCCTGAATTGTTCGTAAACAAACAAAAATTAAAGTGTCCTAAAGAACACTCTACCTGTCCGGTACTGTTCGCTAGCAAGTTCAAACTGTTCTAAGAACGCTATTGGTGTCCTGAAATGTTCGTACGTAAACGAAAATGGAGGTGTCCTGAAGAACACTATACCTGTTCGTAGTGTTCGCTACCCAATTGAAACTGTTCTAAGAACACAATTGGTGTCCTGAAATGTTCGTACATAAACGAAATTACACGTGTCCTGAAGAACACTATATCTGTCCTTAATGGTGCCTACCAAGTTTAAACTGTTCTAAGAACACACGCAGTGTCCTGAAATGTTCGTTTTACGTGTGACGCACTTTTAATTACTTCAGAACCCGAACAGTGTCCGTAGGACATCAATGCGCATGCGCTAACCAATTTCCGTGCACTTGGTGTCCTGCAGACAGGCGCTTCCTTCGCGGACTAGTTCGCAAACGGATCATATGACCGCGCCCACGCTCATCGTGTGTCCTGAAATGCAGACACTGTTCGTGTCCCCGAACAATTTAAAAGTACATTTTCAGTTAATCCATAATATTTTTCAATAAAATCTCACCATGGCACAAGTCCCACATAGCAATCTTGAGTTTCTATATACCTTTTGAAACTTTCCGATCCTTTTTTTGTGTTCGATCTGTCCGCGGACAGTGCGCATGTCCGCGGACCGCGCACAAGCACCCCTATAAAAGACCACGCCCAAGAGCTTATTCCCATTCAGAACACAGTGATTTTTCTTCAGAACACAGTGATTCTTCAGAACACAGTGATTTTTGCTGCCACTTGCAGACTACACCATCATCGAGATGGCATCCTTGGCTGCTGAACTGCCACTTGGTGCTGCACCTGCTTCAGCACCATCCCTACCCCCTCCACCACCACCACCTCCCCAAGGGCCTGAAGAGGGGAACAGGAGTGAGGATGCGGAGGAGGAAGAAGAGGATGATGAGAATGAGGTAGAGGAAAACCCTACTACCCGCACTAGGCGTGAGTCTTGGGTGTGGCGGTTATTTACCATTCATGGTAATGTTTCTAAGGCTCGTGCGAACCGTGTTACCTGCAATGAGTGCAAAATGATACTCAGTCGCGGGAAGCACGCTAAGTACAGCTTTGGGACCACTACTATGAAGCGACACCTGAGGTCATTTCAGTCTGGGGCTATTCGCAGGGTTGTACCTTGCGAAGAACGTAGCAGGTTGATTTCCTCTACTTCATCCTCTGTTTCTGATCCTGTCACCACAAGGACCACCTCTGTGGGACAGCGTTTTCCTCAAGCTGCCTCACGGGCCATACAGAATGCTGATGACCCTTACCTTTCGAGGGTCACAGTTGTATGTATGTACTGTGACACAGTACTCTGCAGGGGGGAGCGACTTCGGAGTGCTTTTGAGACTATCGTCTCAGAGCATGAGAAGACCTGCTCACTACCCAAATAAAACCCACTCTACATCTTCCTCTCTCAGCTCGCCCTTTCTTATCCCTGTGGTTGGTGCCCCCCACTACCCTCCTTTACCCTCCTCTCCTAGTGTGTCGTGTCTGAAAAACCAAAAAAAATACAAATTACAAAAATAAAAAAAAAATAAGGCTCTTTTCAGAGCCGCCTTTCCCAGTGAAAAAATAGAAGTGAAAATAAATGAAGCAGGGCTCTTTGTATTTTTTAGAAGTCCGCGGACAGTTCGCGAACATTTAAAAAATTGGGTTGCTACCCCATCACAAACATTGCAATTTTCTCTGGGAAGAAGTGGCGGCTCTGAAAAGAGCCTTTGGGTGGTCTTTGTAAGTCAAAAATTATAAATGCTTAACACCTACTTCAAAATGGTTGTTGTAATTCCAAAAAAGGTAGCAATGCATTTTGTACATTTCTCAGAAAAATCTGATTGCCAGCATAAGTAAGATGGACTCCATCTCTGCGAAAAATGTATGTGCTACGAAACATAATATTTTCATTGTGAAAAGAGGACATGCCAAAATCTCTTAGAAAGGCACAAACAGCCTTATTAACATTGCACCTTGCTTTTTCCATTTGTGGACCAAATGAAGACGAACGAATCCACATTTGTCTCTGCGCAATCCGTGAAAATATCACTTGAGAATTAGGAAACATGTCCATAACCTTCCTAAATCCTTCTTTCATAGCAAATTGCAAAAAAAATCCAGTCACACGACAGGATTTCCAGACACTAAACTGTTCCCTCCACAATGAATTACAATTATGTCTGGATGTTGCTCTGTCTCCAAAGTAGCACAGAGAGGTAGCAAGTCCAACCACTTCATTCCACGTACTCCATGCCAGTGTACTTCCACATGTGGGAATCCAAGATCTACAGCTACTCAACTGCTTTCTGCATGCACCTTCAACCAATGTATCCACAAATCTCCTAAAATCCAAACAATCTGTTTTCTGAAACACACAGCCATAGCTATCTTTTGTTCTCTCAGCAAAAAGAGTATCTGAGAAAATCTCTCCTGGCACAACACACCCACCAAACTTTCCTGACCAATCCCTTTCAGTGCTTATTCTCATTTGCATGACTTCTGAACCCAAAAATCCCCGGATGTAACTCCCGATGTCCGCAAACTACCACCATGTCCGCGGACATATCGTAACATGAACAGCCCTTCTACCATTTCCACTACACTCTCTCTGCCATTCCCTCATTGGATGTAACTCAAAATCACATGACCATGCACCAATCACATTCAAGACCTCTACATCTAACTGCATCATCATAGATCAGCACTGCAAATGTACTCTGAATCTCTCTGAGTACAAGTGTCATATCATTGGCAAGCAGCATCTACCAGAAATACTGTACAAGTCTTCAAGATTTCTACTTGCAGCTCCATGCATATCCATATGCATGAACACAAACTTCAGGTATGCATATTTTCTGTATAGTAGATGAACACATTTTCAAACAGACTTTTACCTTGTAAAATCTGTAAAATGAATTTACTGTACTTTTTTCAATTTCCTAAAATCGACTATCACTTATAAACCTTTATACTTTTTACTTTCTTTATACACACACACTCAAATCATGTTAAACTAACATTTTTTAAATGAAATATATAGACTAAATATATTCAAACAAAATTGCATGCAAACACAATCTATGTTTAAACCTTTATAAAAATACTCATACAATTTCATATTTTTTGTTTTTATTTATTTATTTACTTAATTACTTTAAATTAGACATGACATTGAGGCGCTATTACCTAGAACAGTTTACTTACAGAAATAGTGGTATTCACTAATATATTATAAATTTCACAAGACATAGTAAAGATATTTTTTTTTGCTACAGTTAGTCATTCAATACAATTTGTTCATTAAGAACATATCATATGTACTGAACTGATGCAATGTATCTTATGTAAATAAATTAGTTTAATGGTTTTACAGAAGGTAATGAGGATTTCAATTAAAAAAATCAATATCTAAATTAAAAACATTGCTATATACAAACAAAGTTACTAATTTGAAGCTTTTACAATTGCAGTGAAGACCAGTTTCCTGAAAAGAAGCAGCCGAATTCGAAGAAGAAAGAAAAACTAAGAAGTTACCTGTTAATTTAAAAAAAAAGTAAGTAAAATATCACCATAATATTTGTATTATTAATCAAATATACTATAATATTAATACGAGCTATTTCGGTTTCTAAAAATAAAGATTTTGTACCATTTTGTCCAAAAATTTCCATGTCTTAAACAGCGATTTACAGCCAGAATGGCCCACAAATTTCTATTTTTGGACACACAAATTAGCCAACTGAACCACTACAATTTTCATATTATAGAACAAACAACTGTTTTAATTGTATACATTAGATTTACTATTTGTACTTTTCCACACCACTAGCTTACTTTTTTTGTCATCTGAACCCCAGTTTAGTAACACATAAATTCAAGAATACCTATCCCTACTAGTTTTAGTTCCCAATGCACAATCACACACCATTACATACATCTTTATCATCTTACTCAAATACTCATGCACACAGCACACATACATTCCGGAACACCCCAACCCATATCTTCTTTATTTTTTTCAACAGACCCTAAAGAATGCCTACCAAAAGTCAAGTCCGTAGAAAGCAACGCAAAAGTAGAGCAAATGAAAATAAAGGTGTCCAACATAAGCATCCATCTCTAGCAGAATTTGTAAAAAAAAGTTGAAACAAAACAGCTAATACAATCATTTAGTGAAACACAAGAAGTTTCAAGTACAACAACTTTGCTTCCTCTATCAAAATGTAAAACAAACCAAAAAACAATTAACAGAAAATCAGCTATCAGTACAGATAAAACTACCTCTTCAAATTTTAATATAGTGCAAAGTAAGCATACCAAGAAAAGTATTTTAGCCAAAATATACCGTCACAAAGTCCTTCAAAATCTTATAAAAACAGGAGAGAAATCAGGTTCAAAGCTTAAAACCTATCGTAGGAAATTAATCTTAGAAGCATTGATGGACAGTGCAATTCTTCTCAAAATAAATTTATTTATTTTACTGTTAAACAAAATGAAACCACTAACAAAACTAATAACTAAATTACAAAAAAGACTTCTCAATAAGCAAAATATCAACAGAAAGAACTTCTTAAGTATCAGCGGAGGTGAATGGAATCACACTACAAGCACAGAACCATATTTTAATGAAGAAGCGTACAAACAAAAGCAAACAAATACAATTGCCATACATAGCAGTGGTCGAGGTTATGAAAAAGTGAATAATACCATAATGGAACAAGAAGTACTTCTTACAAAAATATGCCCTGAAAACTTAGAATTACCCCTCCATTCAACTGAATCAGAACGTCTAGTGTACAAATGGCCATGCACGTCAATGTGTAACATTCCCAAACAATGTTTCATATCTTTACGCCAATTCCTCAATAAATCTGTAAAAAGCAAAGACAAAATCAAAATTAAATCACTGCAAAATATAGATACCTGTCCAGTGCGCAAGTACACAGGACTACAAGGACATTCATTGGCCTGCATTACAGGACCTACTTGTAAAACCACTTTCCATGATATCAAAAGGATATCAACACATCATTCAACTATAAGAAATCTAGTCTATAAACTGTACTATGCTAAAAGTCCTGCTTTAGCACTAGCAAAGTTAAATAACATCCTTCTACATGGTACAGCAAAAGACCTACTTGAAGAAATTCACTATATCCATAAAAAATATTTTGCAAGTGAAAGCCATTTACAGAATGAAATAGCGTTAAACCAATTAAGCAACAATTCTACACATGGCAACCTTTTGCTAAACACATACAAAAAAGAAATACTAAAATTTAAAAGTACATCAGCTGAAGTACCAAACCATGTATGTGTATGTTGCCGTAGAATTTTTTATAAAAGTAACACAAAAACTGTGGACCTATCATACAAAATAGAAGACAATGAAGATTCTAAATGGTTTGAATTAGCTCTCTACCTTGTAGCAGAAAACAAATATGAAATAACTGAGCCCTTAATACTTTGCAGTTATTGCACTACAAAACTTGACAACAACCAAACTCCTTCACGTTCTATCACAAATAATTTGGAATTATACCCAGTACCAAAACCTCTACAACAACTTAATTTATATGAGAGCATCATAATTCAAACAGTACACCCATTTCAAGCAATAATACGCCTTCAACCAAACAGCAAAATTACCTCCCTCTGAATTGGTAAAAGGCATTCGTGGAAAAGTAGTTTATTTACCATTAAATCTAAAAGAAAATGTGCATACTCTAGGAGTGCAACGTCCAATGCAGCAATCTTTAATTATATTAGTAAATGGAGTACCTACAAAAGACAACAAAAATATGGCAACAATGGTAGATTTATATAAAGTTAGACAAGCCTTCCAATATATTAAAGAGAATAATGAATATTACAAAGAAATTAATATTGAAGAAAACTTGAAAGATACAACTGAAATAATTCAAGAAACACAAGAAGCTGGTCAATTTGAGCTATTAGATCCTGCTACAATATCAAATACTTTAGACCATTATACAATTCATGCTTTGCACTGTAATGACACCGTACAAGATGTACTGGAAACTTACCAAATGCATCAAACAAAAGGATCGCCAATCAGTATATGGGAAAAAAGTATAGAAGCACGTGCTTTTCCTCTACTCTTTCCTACTGGCAAAGGAGGAAGGTATGATGATAGACCTATTCAAATATCAGCTTCAGAATACCGCTCATTACGGATGTATTCTGAAGATCCCAGATTTAGACAAAATGTGGAATACATATTCCACCTACTCTTTGAAAGTGAACTAGCAACTTTATGTTACGGAGTTGCACACATTATTAAAATCAGGATCACACTTTCAAAATATGACAGCTACACAATTATTAGAGAAAGTGCAACAAAGGGATGAGGTTTTACAATCAAATATTACAAATCTATTAGCAAATATGCGTGGTACTAAAGAGTACTGGTTTCGACGTCATGGAGATGTACATTGTATGATCAGAAATCTTGGCCCACCTACTTGGTTTGTTACATTAAGTTGTGCAGAATATGCATGGGAAGATTTACATGATTTCCTACGCATATCAAATAAAAACAAAACAAACATAGATATTCTAACACCTGGAGAACTTTGTTCTTTGGATCCTGTTAATGTTTCAAGATATTTTCACCATCGCTTCATTGCTATGCTACATTTTATTTGTAATAAAACTGTTCCTCCCCTTGGAGAAGTGCAACACTTCTTTTGGAGAAAAGAATACCAAGCCAGAGGAGCACCACATATCCACATGCTTTTATGGATTAAAGATGCTCCTAAATTTGGTCAAGACAGTGATGCCACTGTTTTACAGTTTATTGAAAAATATGTCACTTGTGAAATTCCATCAGAAGCCACAAATAGTGATCTTCGTGCACAAATTTTACAATTTCAAAGACACAAATGTGGAAAATATTGTCGTCGCAAATACAAAAACAAAGGCAAATACTACACCAAATGCCGATTTGGTTTCCCTAGACCAGTTACAAATACAGGTCAAGTAAACAACCTCATGTCTTCAGTTAGACATAGTGTTAAAAGTAAGTCACCTAAAAATACATATTACATAAAAAGAAAAGAAGAAGAAAAATATATCAATGATTATAATGCAATCAATGCCCACTTATGGAATGCAAACATAGATGTGCATTACATTGCAGACAATTCTACTGCAGTTGCACGATACGTCACAGCATACTTAACTAAAGCAGAAAAGACAGAGCTCCAAGACCTCTGGAATGACCTGTCATCAGATAAAACAGTATCTCAGAAATTATACAGCTTGGGCATAAAAATGCTCACCCATAGAGAATGTGGATTTTATGAAGCAGCTGATCGTTTAACTTGTACTTCATTGTATGGTAAATCTGAAAATATAGTATGGCTATGTCTTGGTCCAGCTAAATCTAGAAAAAGAGTTCTAAAATCATATGAAGATATAGAAACAATAGCCAAACATGATCCCAACAGCCAAGACATTTTAAAAAACAATTTATTGGACACATACTACCCAAACAGAAGTAATACTTTGGAAAACATGTGTCTATACCAAATAGCCCAAAACTACACATACAAAAATAATATGAAACCTGATGAAAAACAAGGTAAATATAGAGTGACAGACTGTGAAGGCAGCTTAGTTAAACTCACTAAACCAAATTTAATTAATCATATCAAATTGTCATTGAAGACTCCACAACATAAAGAAGTATATTACATTTCCCTGCTACAACTCTTCAAACCATGGAGAAAAGAAGAACAATTACTAGATAACTAAGACTCATATGAGGATGCTTTCAAAGCAAATGAAAGCACTATAACTGATGTAAACTTTACACAGTACAAAACAATGTTGCACAATGAACAGCAACATGAAGAAGAACTCCAAGCCCAACTAGATAAGGATACTCCTGACAGTAGTCAACCTTCTGTAACAGGAAGCCAAGAACCACTGGGAGAAGCACTAATAACAAATGAGGCAGAATTAGCTATGATAGAAGTAGAAAACACCATGTGTCTGTATGAAGATAAGGACGACTTAACTATACTACAATCAAAACTAAACAATGAGCAAAGTAGCATTTTTCAAGAAGTAACAAAACAAATTGCACATGGTGTAAAACATGAAAATAAAGAATGTTCCTGCCATAATTATAAACCTATACTAATGTACGTCAGTGGTGAAGCTGGTTCTGGCAAAACATTCCTTATCAAAATCATTAATAAGTTCCTTCAACAATTGACAAACAACAAACTGTCAGCTGTTGTCACTGCCCCCACAGGTTTAGCTGCCTACAACATAGGTGGTGTTACATTACACCGATTACTACTATTACCAGTAGAACACCAGAACAAATTAGACTATTACAAACTTTCTGCAGAAGCTGCAATGGAATTACGCAGAGTATTGAAACAAATGAAAATGCTACTAATAGATGAAGTGAGCATGGTCTCCAACCTGATGTTAGCTTTGATTCACCTCAGATTACAAGAAGTACTCAAAACAGACTATGAATAGCTCTTTGCAGGAAAACACATTATTGTTTTTGGAGATCTGCTTCAATTAACACCAGTAAAAGGTGAACCTATTTTTAAAACATTAGGGCACAAACGCTGCTGTAAAACTGTTGGCAGCATTGGAAATGTCAACCTTTGGCAACATATCCAATACAGAGAATTAACAGAAAACATGCGCCAATCTGCAGATCTAACTTATGCCAACATTTTAAAAAGTTTGAGAGTTGGTATACTTTCTAAAGAAGCAGAAGCAACATTGAAAACCCGGCACATTAATGCACTTTATGGCGATAATGCATGTGCTACAGATGTTATGGAACAATTAGCCCACAAAAATGTCAATTGTATGGCCTTAATGCCAACTCTTGCAAGCTGTCTCAAATTCAATGAAATAATGTTAAGTAAAGAAATGCAACCAATAATGGAAATTAGCACCACAAACAAACTAGATGTACATGGTATGACACTACCCATGTGTGACCAAGCCACAACAAGACTAAATAATTTAGAACCATCAATCTCAAACACAGCAGGCTTAGAAAAGATGTTAAAATTATCCTTAAATTGCAGAGTAATGCTTAAACGTAACCTTGACGTGGACCAAGGACTAGTTAATGGAGCACTGGGTACAGTTGTTGGCTTTCAAACATACCCACGTGACAACAAAATTCAGTTTGTCAATATACTCTTTGACAAACTTTCAGAAGTAAAACGGATAGGACGCTCAAAAGCTAGATTCCTTCTCTTCAAAGATATGTATGTACGCAGAGAACAATTTTCTCTAACTCTTGCATACGCAGTCACGATTCATAAATCACAAGGTCTTACCCTAGACAAAGCAATGATAGATATTGGTAACACAGTCTTTAAAGAAGGCATGAGCTACGTAGCACTATCACGCTTACGTACACTTGACGGTCTATTTCTAATCAACTTTGATGCAAGTAAAGTAAACGCTGATATTCCTTGTATTTTAGAATATAATAGACTTCGCTCACTATACACTCCCCATCTAAACACATATTCTGTTCCACAAAAACTAAAACGTTGTAAAAGAAAACGAAATCAAACAGAAATGCAACAGGACGTCACTGCAAATCCTCCAAAGAGAGTAAAAGAAACTTATACTTCATCAAGTACCACAAACAAAAAAGAATCAATAAGAGAAAGTAAACCAGGTACTTCTTTAAAGAAGGAAGACAAACTCCAAAAAAAGCAGTTAGATACAGAACTACCTGGACCATTTAAATTCTCAAATATAGTTGGTGTAAGTTGCTATGCAAATGTAGCAATGAATATTCTATTTCAATTACCACCAATTGTTGACAACATTTACTTACACAGTACAGACCCTTTGTGTTTGCAAATGTTAGTACTTCACAGAAATGCAGCAAACAATCCTGACAACACATATAAGGGGTAATTCATAGAATTCAGCGCACAAGTGGCACACGCAGCTGGCGCACAGTGTGCGCGTGCAAATCCCTGTGCCAGCCGCGTGCGCTAAAATCCATTTCCGCGCACAGCATATTCATGGATTCCAGCCACCAAAACCAGCCGTGGCGCACAGTGGTGTAGCGACCCTGCAGCAGCGCCAGTTACGCCCCCAAGAACGCCTCTCACGCAGGGAGAAACCATCAATATACCCAATCCAGCGCAAAGGGCTGTGCTAACCCTGTACCAGCACGGCAAGCGGGCTACGTGTATCACTGGGGTGCGCGGGAAGTACCTCACGCGATTGGCCCCATGCGAGCAGGGTACGCGTATTTCAGGGGTGCGCGGGAAGTTCCACACGCGATTTCCGCAGGGTACGCGTATCTCAGGGGTGCGCGGGAATTTCCACACGCGATTGGGCCCGTGCGAGCAGGGTACGCGTATCTCAGGGGTGCGCAGGAAGTGCCACACGCGATTTCAGCAGGGTACTGTATTTCAGGGGTGCGCAGGAATTTCCACACGCGATTGGGGGCACGCGTATCTCAGCGGTGCGCGGGAAGTGCCACACGCGATTTCAGCAGGGTACGTGTATTTCAGGGGTGCGCGGGAAATTCCACACGCGATTTCATCATGGTACGTGTATTTTGGTGTGCGAGGGAAGTTTCACACGCGACATCAGCAGGGCACGTGTATTCCAGGGGTGCGCGGGAAGTTCCACACGCAATTCCATCAGGGTACGTGTATTACAGGGGTGCGCAGGGGGCACCACACGTGAATTGCACGTGTGGGTCCTCCCAGGTGTTCCCTCTACACCCTCCACGGCCCCGCAGGTGGCTCACACCACAGGGGCCTACCCTGCACATGTCCTGCAGGCACACCATCCACCATGGCCATGACCCCCCAGCCAACCCACATGTCAACTTGCACTACTGCCCACCAACGCATGTCCCCCTGCACCCCCAGTCACCAGAGCACCCTCCACCAGGCCCCCACCCATGTCTCCCAGCACCCCCACCCCCAGCAGTGCAGGGGCACCCACCACCAGGCCCCCACCCATGTCTCCCACCACCCCCCCCAGCCACCAGGGGCACCCACCACCAGGCCCCCACCCATGTCTCCCAGCACCCCCACCCCCAGCAGTGCAGGGGCAGCCTCCATCAGGCCCCCACCCATGTCCAACTCATGTCTCCCACCACCCCCACCCCCCAGCACTGTGGGGCACCTGCCAGCAGGCCCCCACCCATGTCCAACTCATGTTCCACACCACCCCCACCCCCCAGCACTGTGGGGCACCTGCCAGCAGGCCCCCACCCATGTCCAACTCATGTTCCCCACCACCCCCACCCCCCAGCACTGTGGGGCACCTGCCAGCAGGCCCCCACCCATGTCTCCCAGCACCCCCACCCCCAGCCACCAGGGGCAGCCTCCACCAGGCCCCCACCCATGTCTCCCACCACCCCCACCGCCCCCCAGCACTGTGGGGCACCCGCCACCAGGCCCCCACCCACGTCTCCCAGCACCCCCACCCCCCAGCAGTGCAGGGGCAGCCTCCACCAGGCCCCCACCCATGTCTCCCAGCACCCCCACCCCCCAGCACTGTGGGGCACCTGCCAGCAGGCCCCCACCCATGTCCAACTCATGTTCCCCACCCCCCCCACCCCCCAGCACTGTGGGGCACCGGCCAGCAGGCCCCCACCCATGTCCAACTCATGTCTCCCATGCCCCCCACCCCCCAGCACTGTGGGGGCACCTGCCAGCAGGCCCCCACCCATGTCCAACTCAGGTTCCCCACCACCCCCACCCCCCAGCACTGTGGGGCACCTGCCAGCAGGCCCCCACCCATGTACAACTCATGTTCCCTACCACCCCCACCCCCCAGCAGTGCAGGGGCAGCCACCACCAGGAACCCACCCATGTCTCCCAGCACCCCCACCCCCCAGCCACCAGGGGCAGCCTCCACCAGGCCCCCACCCATGTCTCCAAGCACCCCCACCCCCCCAGTCACCAGGGGCAGCCTCCACCAGGCCCCCACCCATGTCTCCCACCACCCCCACCACCCCAGTCACCAGGGGCAGCCTCCACCAGGCCCCCACCCATGTCTCCCACCACCCCCACCCCCCAGCAGTGCAGGGGCAGCCTCCACCAGGCCCCCACCCATGTTTCACAAAACCCCCACCCCCCAGCCACCAGGGGCAGCCTCCACCAGGCCCCCACCCATGTCTCCCACCACCCCCACCCCCCCAGTCACCAGGGGCAGCCTCCACCAGGCCCCCACCCATGTCTCCCACCACCCCCACCACCCAGCAGTGCAGGGGCACCCACCACCAGGCCCCCACCCATGTCTCCCACCACCCCCACCCCCCAGCAGTGCAGGGGCAGCCTCCACCAGGACCCCACCCATGTCTCCCACCACCCCCACCCCCCAGCACTGTGGGGCACCTGCCAGCAGGCCCCCACCCATGTCCAACTCATGTTCCCCACCACCCCCACCCTCAGCACCGTGGGGCACCTGCCAGCAGGCCCCCACCCATGTCCAACTCATGTCTCCCACCACCCCCACCCCCCAGCACTGTGGGGCACCTGCCAGCAGGCCCCCACCCATGTCCAACTCATGTTCCCCACCACCCCCACCCCCAGCAGTGCAGGGGCAACCACCACCAGGCCCACACCCATGTCTCCCACCACCCCCACCCCCCAGCAGTGCAGGGGCAGCCTCCACCAGGCCCCCACCCATATCTCCCAGCACCCCCTCCCCCCAGCACTGTGGGGCACCTGCCAGCAGGCCCCCACCCATGTCCAACCCATGTTCCCCACCACCCCCACCCCCCAGCACTGTGGACCACCTGCCAGCAGGCCCCCACCCATGTCCAACTCATGTTCTCCACCACCCCCACCCCCCAGCACTGTGGGGCACCTGCCAGCAGGCCCCACCCATGTCTCCCACCACCCCCACCCCCCAGTCACCAGGGGCAGCCTCCACCAGGCCCCCACCCATGTCTCCCAGCACCCCCACCCCGCAGCCACCAGGGGCAGCTTCCACCAGGCCACCACCCATGTCTCCCACCACCCCCACCCCCCCAGTCACCAGGGGCAGCCTCCACCAGGCCCCCACCTATGTCTCCCACCACCCCACCCCCCAGCAGTGCAGGGGCAGCCTCCACCAGGCCCCCACCCATGTCTCACACCACCCCCCACACCCCAGCCACCAGGGGCAGCCTCCACCAGGCCCCCACCCATGTCTCCCACCACCCCCACCCCCCCAGTCACCAGGGGCAGCCTCCACCAGGCCCCCACCCATGTCTCCCACCACCCCCACCCCCCAGTCACCAGGGGAAGCCTCCACCAGGCCCCCACCCATGTCTCCCACCACCCCCACCCCCCAGCAGTGCAGGGGCAGCCTCCACCAGGCCCCCACCCATGTCTCCCACCACCCCCACCCCCCAGCACTGTGGGGCACCTGCCAGCAGGCCCCCACCCATGTCCAACTCATGTTCCCCACCACCCCCACCCCCCAGCACTGTGGGGCACCTGCCAGCAGGCCCCCACCCATGTCCAACTCATGTCTCCCACCACCCCCACCCCCCAGCACTAAGGGGCACCTGCCAGCAGGCCCCCACCCATGTCCAACTCATGTTCCCCACCACCCCCACCCCCCAGCAGTGCAGGGGCACCCACCACCAGGCCCCCACCCATGTCTCCCACCACCCCCACCCCCCAGCAGTGCAGGGGCAGCCTCCACCAGGCCCCCACCCATGTCTCCCAGCACCCCCACCCCCCAGCACTGTGTGGCACCTGCCGCAGGCCCCCACCCATGTCCAACTCATGTTCCCCACCACCCCCACCCCCCAGCACTGTGGGGCACCTGCCAGCAGGCCCCCACCCATGTCCAACTCATGTTCCCCACCACCCCCACCCTCCAGCACTGTGGGGCATCTGTCAGCAGGCCCCACCCATGTCTCCCACCACCCCCACCCCCAGCCACCAGGGGTAGCCTCCACCAGGCCCCCACCCATGTCTCCCAGCACCCCCACACCCCAGCAGTGCAGGGGCACCCACCACCAGGCCCCCAACCATGTCTCCCACCAACCCCAACCCCCAGCAGTGCAGGGGCAGCCTCCACCAGGCCCCCACCCATGTCTCCCAGCACCCCCTCCCCCCAGCCACCAGGGGCAGCCTCCACCAGGCCCCCACCCATGTCTCCCAGCACCCCCACCCCCCAGCAGTGCAGGGGCAGCCTCCACCAGGCCCCCACCCATGTCCACCAGCACCCCCACCCCCAGCACTGTGGGGCACCTACCAGCAGGACCCCACCCATGTCCAACTCATGTCTCCCACCCCCCCACCCCCCAGCACTGTGGGGCACCTGCCAGCAGGCCCCCACCCATGTCCAACTCATGTTCCCCACCACCCCCACCCCCCAGCACTGTGGGGCAGCACTGTGGGGCACCTGCCAGCAGGCCCCCACCCATGTCCAACTCATGTTCCCCACCGCCCCCACCCCCCAGCACTGTGGGGCACCTGCCAGCAGGCCCCACCCATGTCCAACTCATGTTCCCCACCACCCCCACCCCCCAGCACTGTGGGGCACCTGCCAGCAGGCCCCCACCCATGCCCAACTCATGTTCCCCACCACCCCACCCCCCAGCACTGTGGGGCACCTGCCAGCAGGCCCCCACCCATGTGCAACTCATGTTCCCCAGCCAACATGTCATCACAATCTAGATCCCTGCTCCCTATGGTCAGCCTCCAAATGCAAAACACCCACCCGAGTATTGCATCCACCCACTCATAATTTGCAATTACATCACAGAACACCAATTGCAAGTTCCGAAACAAACACATTTCCCTCACAGGCACCCAATGGGTGTCAGTGAATCTCAAAACACATATCATGAAATGCATGAAACCAATGAGAAACCACACATTGAAGTTCACCAAAAAAAATATGTATTAAAGGAAACATAAATAGAATAAAAAATGAAGAAACAGAAATGTGAATGTACAAAAATGAAAAGAAGCATGTCCGTGAAAAAAAGCAAAACCAAAAATAAAATTCCAAAGTAATGTTGTCCAAATTCAATGTCCACAAAACAAAATCCAATGGGAAATAAAAAAGAAAGCCATTGCTCCATGGTTAAAAAGTGAAAAAAAAATACAATCCAACTGTGAACTATGTACATGGGAACAAGCCAGGGTCCATTATCCCAACAAAATAAAGGAAACCTATCTAACTACACTAACTAATAAAATAAACTATATACAAAAATGTGGCCAATGTCCGAAAGGTCCAAATAAAATAAAAACAAAAATGAAACCTAACACTACCTACATAACTATGTACAAGGGCAGCGGGCTAGTTTCACGGCTCACTTGTGGATGTCCCGGGCCAGGGCATCATCGAACTCCTAATCATTGTCCCGGAGGCGGTCCTCCTCCATGGCCCCGAGGGTCCGCAGGGCCATCGACGTCTCCAACTCCAAACCCCTGCGGATTGCCTCGAGGAACTCGGCCCGCCTCAGGGCCCTCTGCATGGAGTTCTCCGCCCTGACCATTGTGAGCCGTGCCTCTTCCGCCCGCTGCCGCTCCGCATCTATGGCGTGGCCCAACCGCTGCCACACGGAAGACACTCTCTGTCCTGGGTCCTCCTGCCCTCCGGCCGATGCCTGCCCCTCCGATGTTGAAGGCCCCGAGCCTTCATGGCTCCCACCACGTTGCTGCTGTGCCTCTGCCCGTGCACTGCCTCCTGCTGCCTGCAGATCCTCCACTGGCTGGGGTGCAGTCGTAGATGTGGCCACCCCTGCTGGACGTCCGACTCCCGACTGTGGCAGGGATGCCTCCTCCACCAGCCTGGCCGCACCGTCAGAGGCAGCTCCACAGGGCACCCAGGTGACTGATGGGTGGGAAGATGGCACAGAGGACGACTGGCGCGTAGGGGGTCCAGTTGAGGAGGGGGTCGTAGCAAGCCCCATCAGACAGAGGAATCCGGCCTGGGTGACCCCTCCCAGCAGGCTGACGTGGTCAACGAGCCATTCGAGATGACGTGCAGTCTCTTCATGAAAAAACTGCAGGTCACCTCGCATGGCCCGTTGACGCAACGCCACACCAGCCAGGACAGGCTCAACCCGGACCTGGATAGCCACGTCCGCAGGCAGAGGAAGGCCAGTTGACATGAGCTTATCCCCTGCCTGAAAACGGGTCTGGACATAGGCATCCCTGCTGGTGGAAGATGATGCAGGGACAGGATCGGGGACAGGATTGCACACAGGCACCTCCGCGGCGGCCTGTGCTGCCTCCTGTCCCTGGTCCTGCACTGCACCACTAGCACCAGTGGGATCCCCACCTCCAGACCCCGTCTCTGGTGCTTGCACGGCCTCCTCCTCCACCAAACCCCCCACCAACCTGGATGACTCTGTGCCATCTTCCCCTGTTGGGCCCTGTGGGGTCCCAGCTGCCCCTTCTGCTGCCGAGGAGTCCAACTCCAACCTCTGCCACTTGGACCTCCCCCCGGCAGCTGCGGCCTGGGACGCGGCACCGGACTCCTCACTCCCCGACGAGATGACAACATGGCAGGGGAGCTGGGCCTTGCGTCTCCGGCTGGCGGTGGGATCCCCGCCGCTGTGCTCCACAGCACCTTCTCCGCCTTCTTCATCAGTTGACGCTGCAGACAGGCAGAAACAAAACACAGGCATCAGGGCACTGTACAATGGACACATACACATACACACAGGACAGTTGTACATGAGTGGCATTGGCAAACCTCAGACATGTCATCACAATCCCCAACACACATGTCATTACAACTCGCACACATGAGCCATACCACAGCCATATCGCAACTGCCACCACCATCCATACACATACAACAGCATGAGCAGCCAAAGGTGAGCCAGACATCACATGCAACACAGGAAGTGCACCACACATGTACACACACCACCACACTTGCATGCATGTGTACACCTCTGCCAAGTGTCGCAGTGTTCAGACGGGCATCCATGTCACATCTGCCAATCAGGCTTCCACATATCGCTGTCACATGCATCCATGTTGCATCACTGTTGCACCCTTGTCAAATACACACACATGCACATGTACACAGTGCTGATACATGCAGCCAAAAACAACATACATGCGTGACATCACGGACATGTCTACTTACATACACATTCATCCAAACATGTGTGCCCACACAACTGCATTTGGCATGCAAGCCTACACACACAAGCACCATCCATGTCTCACACATTACAGCCCTCGCATGTATCATCCCCACGGCCCTGTACACCCCCACCCATTCTTAACCCCATACAAACAGATGTGCAACCTGCACACTCCTGAATAATCACCACACGTACTGCTCACAATCAGGATGCATGTACACTCACCGCTCGACTCCAGACGGGTCTGCTTCTCAAGGACCTGGACGTGGAGAGCTGGGGATATGCGTTCCAGGACCCTCATCTGTTCTTCCAACAAGTGGCCCCGGCGCCCCTTGGCATCCGCTGCCTTCAAGAGGCGCCGGGCCTTGTTCAGGGTCCTGGACCTGAAGTCCTCCCAGCGCTTCTTGACATGTTGTAAGTCGCGGACTGCCACCCCCTCCGCGTTGATGGCAGTCACTATGTCAGTCCAGATCCGAGTCCGTCCTTCCTTGTCGGCGCGGGAACTTCCGAAGAGGGCATCATACTGCCCCAGGACTTGCTCCACCAGGACACCAACTTCGGTGGCACTGAAGCTGGTGCCCCTCTGCCTCTCTGGCCGGGGGTTGTCAGTGGTCTCAGATGGTGTTTGCCCCGACATGACAACCCCAGAGGCAGGAGTGGGTGGGCAACTGGGTCCTGGGGCTGGGCTGTGGAGCGATGGAATCCCAGTCGGGAGTCTTCGGTTCCAGCAGGGGTGGTCACAGCAACAGCACCCCTGGCTGATGTGCAGGCAGCAAATGGCAGGGCATGTGGGCAGCAGGCAGTCAGGCAGCAGCAGATGGCAGGTGGGAGCGTGCTCGGGGCTCTGGGGGGCAGTAGTTGGGCCTTCTGGGCAGGAGAGTGGTCTTCCGTGTGCTTACGCGTGGCCAGCTTGATACGGAGTGATTTGGCACGTGAAAAATCTGCACATCAGCGTGTAATTTGAGGACAGCCCCTTAGCGCGTAAGCGCATCTGCACGCATACGCATTTTCATTGGACAGAAGGCCCCTCAAGCGCAAGCGCCCCTGTGACGTGACGCGTACAGACGTGCATGGGCATTTCAGCGCGCGTGAAAAACTGCACGTCCGCATGTAATACGAGGAAAGTGCCCATGCGCGTAAGCGCGTGTGAAAAACTGCACGTCCGCGTGCAATACGAGGAAAGGGCCCATGCGCATAAGCGTGCATGGAAAACTGCACATCCGCGTGTAATACGTCAGTCCAGATCCGAGTCCAACCAGGAAAAGGCCCATGCGCGTAAGTGACGTGATGCGCGCGTGCGTTTCCCTCAGCACGGGTTAAAGGTGAGCGGGCCCAGCAGTTCGCTGTACGTGCCTTTCGTGGAGACCGACGTGTGTTGCTGCTTCCTGTTGTTTCGCGTGTCATCACAACTTCACAGCTATCAAGGACGTATCTCTTCTTTTGGCGGGGGTATTGGCTACGTGTGTTTTTCTGCATCGCGCTAGTCAGACGGTGAGTCGCACACGCTCTTTTTCCCACTGCGGGTGCCCCTGTGTATCGCACCCATTTTCGATGTCATAGTAGCCTGCGTGTCCCACGCGTTATTCGTGTTGCTGGGTGCCACCGCATACTGCGGGAGGTTGAATCCACGCACGTAGGCTGCAGGGTTGCGTGCATGGTTTTACTGCAGTTTTGGGGTGCCTGAGCGTTGCGTGACCCGTCACCACATCACCGGGGTCACATACAGCCTTGCAGGTGCAGGGGGGCTGTTAACATCTTGCTTCCCACCCCCTTCACCCCAATTGCCCAGGTCAATTGTGGTGTACACCTCCCATTGGCACCACTCCATCTGTGCCAGCACTACTACATCTGTGCCATGGTTGGGAGGGCACCAAAGGTGAGGGGCACCTCAGCTGGACATCCTCCTCGTGGCGGGCGTGGTCGGGGACGTGGCCGTGGTGACCAGGGAGTAGGGGGACTCCAGGGTGTCCAGGGCAGCCACAGAGGGGGAAGAGGCAGGGGTGCGCCACTTGAGCACAATGTTGTGCCATGTGTCGGTGCAGCCATGCCACCACCCCCTGTGGTTCCGGGGGATGCAGCTCCTGCATCTGGCACTGGCACCCGTACGACCCGGCAGTCCATTCCATCGACTGCCACGGGCCCAAGGGTAGTGGTAGCTGCAGGTGCAGCTGTGGACACCGCCACCCAGGCTCAGGGTCTGCCAGCGCAGGCTGCGTTGGCACTTGAAGAGCCCTTGGTAGATCTCCAACAGACCAGGGGGGAAACCATAGGGGCACGCCGGGCTGCTCAGACCAAGACACGTGTCCCTGGGGCAGTCATGTCATCTGCTGCCCCGAACAGCCGGGTGTTGGCAAGTGCAGGGGCAGATGCACCCAACAGCACCCCGGTTGTGATTCTGCCAACCAGGACCGTTGCGGTCAATGACCCTGCCACAGCTGATGTTGCTGCGCAGGGTCCATTAGTGGGCACCCAGCTGCCACTGACACAAGTCAGGCCTTTGGTCATCCCTCCACCTGCCACTCCCTTGGCTCAATCCACCGAACCCACTGGCCATACTGGTCAGGGCGGCATTAGCCAGCCAGGGTCTGCGCCACAGTCCAAGAGGAGGAAGGTTGCACCTGCAGCACAGGCTTGGACCCCACACACAGCCATGACCTCCTGCACGTCGAGGAAGAAGCCTTTCTGTAAGCAGGAACTGGACTTCCTCGTGGACTACATGCGGGGCCACAGCCGTGACATGCTAGTGGGTGCCAATAGTCAGACTACGGCTGCCCAACGTGACACCCACTGGAAGCATGTTGCGGAACATGTCAGTTCATTCGACCATGAGGTGCGCACGGCGCAGGAGTGCAAAAAGCGTTGGAATGACATCAAGTGCAGTACTAAGGCTAAGCGTGCCTCAAATTACAACTTAACTCTGGTGACTGGCGGTGGGCCTGCACCAGAGGAGGAAGAACTCACTCCGCATGAGGCTCTCGTTGCGGAGTTCATACCACCTGAATTGGTCGAAGGAGTGGGAGAGATGCTGGACTTTGATGCCCAGTCCAGTGAGTGTTGATGCGTGTTTGTTGGGGACGTGTGTGTTTCACTTGTGGGATGTGTTGTGTATGATTGCTGCTACATTTGACGTGTACATGGTTCTGATGTGTAAGTAATGCAATGCTTCCGTCATGCATGTCTCCTCTGCCTGCATGCGGGACTCCATGTGGGCATGCTCCCTTGCCCCTCCTCCGCCACTCTGCACCCCAGTTCCACCTTTGCACTGGTCTGCTTCAATCTTGCCAATGTGTAGTTTCCTGTTGATGTGTCCTGTGTAGATGCTAACTTCCAGCGTAGAAACTGCCAGACATATGCCGTGTGGTACAGCCTTAGTACTCGATGCAGAGTATCTCACTTGTACTGTGCATGGGTCAGATGTCACGCAGGGACATGAGTGCCCATTCATGCTCCATGTGCATTGCACGCATGCCCCTATGTATCCTTGACTGGATGATAACTGTAATATGAGTCCTTGGTTACATACATTGCCTGCCATCTCATCGGCCTCCCCATGTCAACTGTGGCTCAGTCCTGCATTGCACACATGTTTAGGCTCTGACAATCTGTGTGGCTCACAGGTCTCAGCCTGTTCAATGGCCAAAGACTCTGTTGTGTCTTCTTCACACGTGGGCGGCCTCCGGAGTTTTCATCATGTGTCCTGCCCACTGTCCCAGCATCATTTGCAGTGTTGTAATTTGAATCACATTAAGCTGTTGATGCCAGTCAACACTGCCTGTCAATACACAGGTGTATGGTCAGCCTTTTGATACCATGCTAGGCATCCCTGCTTTGGTACTGGGGTGGAGGGGTGCTTGGCTTCTAGACATGGTACACATTGAATGCACAATGCACGTGATGTGTGAATTTGACATTGCACTGCCTTCACATTTCCTGGCACACACCATGGAGTGCTTGTACATGTAGGTAGTGAGTGGCGTACACATTTTCTGCACTGCATAGACCCACTTCCATAGAAACTGCCACCTTTCAACAGGTCCGATCACAGAAGCTATTCAAAGTAGACCCAGCATGCATGCCAGTTCATATGTTGTGTGTCACATGTCACAGGGGGGCCACGACACAGCAAAGCTTGCACCAGGCGAGTTGCGCATGCAGGCTTAGTCACAGCACTGAGGGTGAGCTTAGACGAATATTGGTGTTGAAGCACACAATGCAGCTCAGATGTGTTTGTGGACTGATGGCTGTTGATAGTAGGGTTGTCTGGGACACATGCAGGGGCAGTGGCACATACCCTCCGGTACACCAAGGTCCATTGAGGCACTTGTATCAACCATGTTGCCTTCCGAGACATGGAAAGGGGCAGCTCACAGGGACATACAGCAAGGGACATACTCGGGTGCAGTGCATGTCTTTTCCATGTACTTTATGATAAATGCACTGCCAACTTTGTTTCGGTCATGGTGGTACGCAACTTGCTCTGTAGTCATGGCTTGCTATATGGGTCTGTCTGCTTACCCAGGGAACATTGCATGTTGTGTGAATTGTGACACATTGGTGTTCCATTTGCCACGCACCCACCAGCGGCTGACTTACTGCATTGACTGTGTATGACCCGTCACAGGGGTGATGTTATATATGGATACGAAGCATCGACCCCAGATTGTCTGTTTGTAGAGTAGTTTGTTGCTATGGGGCATGTTTGGTGTTGTGTTTTTGTGGAATTGGCATGTACAGGTTGTTGACTGTGGCTCTCTTTGCAGCATTGCAGTGCTCCTGTAACCGGACCTGAGAGTGCGCAGGCAGGAGGTCAGCACTCAAAACCAGAGCTAAGTGTCTTGTTGTTTTTCTTACGAACTGCTCTGCATAGGCTTGCTGGGGAGTGTACTGATGCATGGATGTATGTGTGGTTCAATTTGGTATGTTTTTTCTCCCTAATCACCCGTGATCCTATGCAATTTTGAAACCTGTACCCTCTACCCGGTGTTCCTGCTTCCCGTACCTATCCAAGCAACGTTCCCTGACCCTCTTTCCCCGCTGGGGTTGCGGATGCCTGTGTAAGCCCCGAACTTGCAGGCGCCAAAACCCTAGAGGGGGTGGTTGGTTCGTACCACTCCTGAGCCTGGACTACAGAAGGCCATGACAATGATGTCCAAGTTTGTTTGGATTGTGTATGTGTTCATGCAGGCTGTACATTTTCGTGCATTCCCTAGTTTCATGTGTCATTCCTCCTCCCCTCTCCTGCCACTCATTCCAGTCATCCAGTGTGTCAACACCTGTCCCGACTGCATATCCCTGAACCTCATTCCCCACCAGGGTCTCAGGGGCCTGTGTGAGTTTGACCTTGCAGGCACCCGGGACATGGTGGGGGTGGTTGTTTCGTGACACCCCCGCGCCTGTACAGGGGACCTGTGACAGTACACATCCATTCATGGTGCATCATCCTATGTCATGTACCACACATGTCTCACATCCTGTCGTGACATTGTTTTGCTGTGCTACCTTGGTTGTTGCATCATTGTGGTAGTACTTGGCCTTTGTGAGGTACTGCTACGTCAAGTCATCTACTGGAGGGTGTTCGGGTTTGTTTTTATGCCTTGGATTTTGTGATTTTGGAAATGAGTGTGGATTCTGAGGGTTCAGGCATCTTTTTACACACAAGGTGGGAGATGGTGACGAAGGGTATAGGTGATCCTGTGGCCAGGTGGAATTGAGGTTTGGAGGCTCCATGACCCAGGTGCAGTTGTTCAGTGGGTCATGGTCATTTGTGAGGGGGGGGGGGGTTGTTGTTGATAGTTGCCTTGCCCTGCAGTGTGATGGGAACTCTGACATAGTAATGGTGGTATCCTATGTACATGTTGTGTTCTGCTGATCAATGCCTGTTCATGTGTTGTGTTTTCCTTTCAGCTGCGAGGGGATAGTTGTGGTTTGACATGCTGGGGTGTACACATGGTGGATGTTCACATGTGATGTGTAGGGAACACTGATGGTCACTTGAGTGCACATGCATATGTGGAGTGCATGTCCTTGCAGAACCACACACTTGCACTCTGATGCACTACATGTACTCCCACCCTTGCATATCCACGTGTACACTGTTTGCCTTCTGGTGCCCACTGTGTCCCGGCAGCACATGTTCTGTGACCGATCATGGATCCAGTACATGCCTAATTTGATGTTTGACGTGGTCTGTCACTTAGATGTGATGCTCAGGGTGTGCATCACACACAATGGCTGTTCACTGTGCTGTGCGCTGAGCAGTGTGATGCAGGAGTAGGACACTGCACACATGAGCTGCAGTGTTGATTTTGCAATGCATAATGTGCATGTAGACAGGCATTCATTGTGATGTTACGTCTACGACTGTTGTAATGCATTTGGAAATGACTTATTTTGGTTGGGAGATTTTGTTGGTCTGTCATTTCATCTGATTCCGGGTCAGGCAGCAGTGTCCGATGCCACTGTACATTTAGGACATGGCAATGTGTACCTTATCGTTACTGCGTTGGTGTATGGGTATTGCTTGCCATGTCATGTTGATGTTTGGGAGGGTTTGAGTGACATGACAGTGATGGACATGGCCTGTTTTGCAGGTGTGTGTGATGCACACCTTGCATGTCCGGGTCATCCGCTTCTCAGAGCAACTAGCTGGGGGTAGATTTCTCTCAGCAGCAGGGCCCTCTCCCTGGAACAGACTTACGGCCTGACTTGAACTTGAGGGGAACCATCTCCAGTTCTGGAAGCACCTCAAGACCTTCCTCTTTGCTTCTGCTTACTCTCTGCCTCTCCCTTGCAGAATCCTCCACTGGATCTGCACAGGAGCTGCAACTGGCCACTCTCACCGACCTCGGTCTCTGGCCCAGCCACACTCCACTTACACTGCCTCCCTGGCAACCCCTGCACTGCAGTACTGTCTCTCTATCCCTACAGCCCTCCCTTCCCAGCACTTGTCTGCACTTACCTTTGTAGTTGCCACCAGGCGACCTATGTATTATTTTTGTTGGGCTACTTCCCCTGTACTGGACTCCCCCCCACCCTTCCCCTTGCACTTTTCCCATTCCCCCTACCCCTGCACTTGCACGATCTCAATGACACCTGGCCTAGTAGTACCGTTCTCTGTGTTCACTTGTTCCCCCCTCCCTGCCTCATTGCACCTTGGAATAGTTGTGTATAGCCCATATCATGTCATATGTCATATGTGTGCCTTTTGGTCACACAGGATAGCTTGTGTTTAAGTAGCTAGGGATGCAGATGATGTGGCACTTCCATGGCAACGATCTCAGGGTGGTAGGGTTGTGACAGTTGACTGTCTCTTTGTCATCATCAATTGTCACCTGGTATGTGCCAGGCCTGTGTGCACTCCGCAGGGGTGGGAGTTTAGGTGAAAAATGTGGCCACAAGCTGGGTCCGGGCTTCCTCGCCACGTGCCCTGTCCCCTCCCATGGGCAGCGCCTGTGCCTGTGGTTGGGGATGTGGGGGCACCACCATGTCCACCGGGACGCCCTGCCGTGTTGCAACATTGTGCAGGACACATGCTGCCACAATGATCCTGCACACTACTGGTGGTGCATAGAGTAGTTGCCCACCAGAGCTGTCAAGGCAGCGGAAACGTGACTTGAGCACTCCGAATGTGCACTCCACTATGCCCCTGGTTGCAATATGGGCGGCGTTGTATCTTACCTGGGGTGGTGTGGTGGGGTTCCGGATTGGCGTCATCATGTGGTTGCTCAGAGGGTAGGCACTGTCCCCTGGAGAGGTGATAATAGTTGAGATTATTAGGGTTTGGATATTTGTCTGTGTGTGACTTGCATGCATGTGCAAGGGCATTTGTACTGACCTAGGAGCCATGTGTCGCCATGCTGCCCAGCTTCCAGGGCCCGGCTCAGGGCGGACATTCTGTATATGAAACTGTCATGGGTGGAGCCAGGGTAGTTTGCATAGACAGAGGTGATGATTCCCTTTGCATCACATACCACCTGTACATTGATGGAATGCCAGTGCTTGCGGTTTCGGTAGATGTGCTCAATCGCCCTAGGTGGACGTAGGGCCACATGGGTGCAATCTATGGCACCTAGCACTTTGGGGAAGTGTGCCACCCTGAAAAAATCCAGGACAACGGCCTGCCTTTCTGCGGGTGTTCTGGGCATGTATATGTGCCTGCGGACTGAGGGGCGCGCTGTCATGATTGCCATTACCTGGTGTAGGCAGCGTGACTGCGTGGCCTGTGAGACCCCCCCCACTATGGCAGTGGTCTGCTGAAATGACCCAGTGGCCAAAAAATGCAGGACATTGAGCAGCTTCTCCAAGGGGCTCAATGCTTGGGAGCAAAGGGTGGGGGATGTGAGGTCATCTTCCCACTCCCTGACCAGGTCTAGGATGATATGGGGTGGAAACCTATACCTGCCGTAAACCTGATCGTCAGGCATCCCAAAAAGGCTTGTCCGTGGTGCGAAAATGCATGCCCTGGCTATTCTCCTCCTGCGGTGTCCCACGATCAGTGCAGCGACAAATGGGGCATTCATCGTAGCTGTATATACACGTTTGTTGTTTGCGCGCACTTTTATGCTGTGCACGGGGACGGCTCTGCCTGCCTTCGTGTGGGCAGACGCGTTGACGCCTGTGCACGTCTTTTGCCGTGCGTGGATTTCCCGTATTCGGATACGGTCCGAGTGTCATCGCGTGTGATCGGAGGGGAGTGAGCGTACACGCAATTGGCCTGGGTACGTGTGTTTCGGGGTGCGCGGGAAGTTCCACACGCGATTAGCCTGGGTACGTGTGTTTCGGGGTGCCGGGAACTTTCACACGCGATTGGTGGAAATCCACGTGTGTTCTGTCATCACGTGCAATGAGGGAAACACCTGCGCGCGTCACGTCACAGACGCGCTCACGTGCTAAGGGCCTTTGGTCCAATGAAATCGCATAAGCGTGCTGCCGTGCATACGCACTAAGGGCCTTTCCTCGTATTACACGCGGACGTGCAGTTTTCCACGCGCGCTTACGCGCATGGGCCCTTTCTTCGTATTACACGCGGACGTGCAGTTTTTCACGCGCGCTGAAATGCCCATGCACGTCTGTACGCGTCACGTCACAGGGGCGCTTGCGCTTGAGGGGCCTTCTGTCCAATGAAAATGCGTATGCGTGCAGACGTGCTTACGCGCTAAGGGCCTTTCCTCGAATTACACGCTGACGTGCAGATTTTTCACGTGCCAAATCACTCCGTATCAAGCTGGCCACGCATAAGCACACGGAAGACCACGCTCCTGCCCAGAAGGCTGAACTACTGCCCCCCAGAGCCCCGAGCACGCTCCCACCTGCCATCTGCTGCTGCCTGACTGCCTGCTGCCCACGTGCCCTGCCATTTGCTGCCTGCACATCAGCCAGGGGTGCTGTTGCTGTGACCACCCCTGCTGGAACCGAAGACTCCCGACTGGGATTCCATCGCTCCACAGCCCAGCCCCAGGACCCAGTTGCCCACCCACTCCTGCCTCTGGGGTTGTCATGTCGGGGCAAACACCATCTGGGACCACTGACAACCCCCGGCCAGAGAGGCAGAGGGGCACCAGCTTCAGTGCCACCGAAGTTGGTGCCCTGGTGGAGCAAGTCCTGGGGCAGTATGATGCCCTCTTCGGAAGTTCCCGCTCCGACAAGGAAGGACGGACTCGGATCTGGACTGACATCGTGACTGCCATCAACGCGGAGGGGGTGGCAGTCCGCGACTTACAACATGTCAAGAAGCGCTGGGAGGACTTCAGGTCCAGGACCCTGAACAAGGCCCGGCGCTTCTTCAAGGCAGCGGATGCCAAGGGGCGCCGGGGCCACTTTTCGGAAGAACAGATGAGGGTCCTGGAACGCATATCCCCAGTGCTCCACGTCCAGGTCCTTGAGAAGCAGACCCGTCTGGAGTCGAGCGGTGAGTGTACATGCATCCTGATTGTGAGCAGTGCGTGTGTGATTATTCAGTAGTGTGCAGGTTGCACATCTGTTTGTATGGGGTCGAGAATGGGTGGGGGTGTACAGGGCCGTGGGGCTGACACATGCGAGGGCTGTAATGTGTGAGACATGGATGGTGCTTGTGTATGTAGGCTTGCATGCCAAATGCAGTTGTGTGGGCACTCATGTTTGGATGAATGTGTATGTAAGTAGACATGTCCGTGATGTCACGCATGTATGTTGTTTTTGGCTGCATGTATCAGCACTGTGTACATGTGCATGTGTGTGTATTTGACAAGGGTGCAACAGTGATGCAACATGGATGCATGTGACAGCGGTATGTGGAAGCCTGATTGGCAGATGTGACATGGATGCCCGTCTGAACACTGCGACACTTGGCAGAGGTGTACACATGCATGCAAGTGTGGTGGTGTGTGTACATGTGTGGTGCACTTCCTGTGGTGCATGTGATGTCTGGCTCACCTTTGGCTGCTCATGCTGTTGTATGTGTATGGATGGTGGTGGCAGTTGCGATATGGCTGTGGTATGGCTCATGTGTGCGAGTTGTAATGACATGTGTGTTGGGGATTGTGATGACATGTCTGAGGTTTGCCAATGCCACTCATGTACAACTGTCATGTGTGTATGTGTCCATTGTACAGTGCCCTGATGCCTGTGTTTTGTTTCTCCCTGTCTGCAGCGTCAACTGATGAAGAGGGCGGAGAAGGTGATGTGGAGCACAGCGGCTGGGATCCCACCGCCAGCCGAAGATGCAAGGCCCGGCTCCCCTCCCATGTTGTCATCTCTTCGGGGAGGGTGGAGTCCGGTGCCGCGTCCCAGGCCGGAGCTGCCGGGGGGAGGTCCTAGAGGCGGAGGTTGGAGTTGGACTCCTCGGCAGCAGAAGGGGCAGCTGGGACCCCACAGGGCCCAACAGGGGAAGATGGCACAGAGTCATCCAGGTTGGTGGGGGTTTGGTGGAGGAGGAGGCCATGCAAGCACCAGAGACGGGGTCTGGAGGTGGGGATCCCACTGGTGCTAGTGGTGCAGTGCAGGACCAGAGACAGGAGGCAGCACAGGCCGCCGCGGAGGCGCCTGTGTGCAATCCTGTCCCTGATCCTGTCCCTGCATCATCTTGCACCAGCAGGGATGCCTATGTCCAGACCTGTTTTCAGGCAGGGGATGAGCTCACGTCAACTGGCCTTCCTCTGCCTGTGGACGTGACTATCCAGGTCCGGGTTGAGCCTGTCCTGGCTGGTGTGGCGTTGCGTCAACGGGCCATGCGAGGTGACCTGCAGTCTTTTCATGAAGAGACTGCACGTCATCTCGAATGGCTCGTTGACCACGTCAGCCTGCTGGGACAGGTCACCCAGGCCGGATTCCTCCGTCTGATGGGGCTTGCTACGACCCCCTCCTCAACTGGACCCCCTATGCGCCAGTCGTCCTCTGTGCCATCTTCCCACCCATCAGTCACCTGGGTGCCCTGTGGAGCTGCCTCTGACGGTGCGGCCAGGCTGGTGGAAGAGGCATCCCTGCCACAGTCGGGAGTCGGACGTCCAGCAGGGGTGGCCACATCTACGACTGCACCCCAGCCAGTGGAGGATCTGCAGGCAGCAGGAGGCAGTGCACGGGCAGAGGCACAGCAGCAACGTGGTGGGAGCCATGAAGGCTCGGGGCCTTCAACATCGGAGGGGCAGGCATCGGCCGGAGGGCAGGAGGACCCAGGACAGAGAGTGTCTTCCGTGTGGCAGCGGTTGGGCCACGCCATAGATGCGGAGCGGCAGCGGGTGGAAGAGGCACGGTTCAAAATGGTCAGGACGGAGAACTCCATGCGGAGGGCCCTGAGGCGGGCCGAGTGCCTCGAGGCAATCTGCAGGGGTTTGGAGGTGGAGACGTCGACGGCCCTGCGGACCTTCGGGGCCATGGAGGAGGACCGCCTCCGGGACATTGAGGAGGAGTTCGATGATGCCCTGGCCCGGGACATCCACAAGTGAGCCGTGAAACTAGCCAGCTGCCCTTGTACATAGTTATGTAGGTAGTGTTAGGTTTCATTTTTGTTTTTATTTTATTTGGACCTTTCGGACATTGGCCACATTTTTGTATATAGTTTATTTTATTAGTTAGTGTAGTTAGATAGGTTTCCTTTATTTTGTTGGGATAATGGACCCTGGCTTGTTCCCATGTACATAGTTCACAGTTGGATTGTATTTTTTTTTCACTTTTTAACCATGGAGCAATGGCTTTCTTTTTTATTTGCCATTGGATTTTGTTTTGTGGACATTGACTTTGGACAACATTACTTTGGAATTTTATTTTTGGTTTTGCTTTTTTTCACGGACATGCTTCTTTTCATTTTTGTACATTCACATTTCTGTTTCTTCAATTTTTATACTATTTATGTTTCCTTTAATACATATTTTATTTGGTTAACTTCAATGTGTGGTATCTCATTGGTTTCATGCATTTCATGATATGTGTTTTGAGATTCACTGACACCCATTGGGTGTATGTGAGAGAAATGTGTTTGTTTCGGAACTTGCAATTGGTGTTCTGTGATGTAATTGCAAATTATGAGTGGGTGGATGCAATACTCGGGTGGGTGTTTTGCATTTGGAGGCTGACCATAGGGACCAGGGATCTAGATTGTGATGACATGTTGGCTGGGGAACATGAGTTGCACATGGGTGGGGGCCGGCTGGCAGGTGCCCCACAGTGCAGGGGGTTGGGGGTGGTGGGGAACATGAGTTGGACATGGGTGGGGGCCTGCTGGCAGGTGCCCCACAGTGCTGGGTGGTGGGGGTGGTGGGGAACATGAGTTGGACATGGGTGGGGGCCTGCTGGCAGTTGCCCCACAGTGCTGGGGGGGTGGTGGGGAACATGAGTTGGACATGGGTGGGGGCCTGCTGGCAGGTGCCCCACAGTGCTGGGGGTGGGAGTGGTGGGGAACATGAGTTGGACATGGGTGGAGGCCTGCTGGCAGGTGCCCCACAGTGCTGGGTGGTGGGGGGGAACATGAGTTGGACATGGGTGGGGGCCTGCTGGCAGGTGCCCCACAGTGCTGGGGGGTGGGGGGGTGACAGACATGAGTTGGACATGGGTGGGGGCCTGCTGGCAGGTGCCCCACAGTGCTGGGGGGTGGGGGTGCTGGGGGACATGGGTGGGGGCCTGGTGGAGGCTGCCCCTGCACTGCTGGGGGGTGGGGGAGCTGGGAGACATGGGTGGGGGCCTGGTGGAGGCTGCCCCTGGTGGCTGGGGGGTGGGGGTGCTGGGAGACATGGGTGGGGGCCTGGTGGAGGCTGCCCCTGCACTGCTGGGGGTTGAAGGTGGTGGGAGACATGGGTGGGGGCCTGCTGGCAGGTGCCCCACAGTGCTGGGGGGTGGGGGTGGTGGGGAACATGAGTTGGACATGGGTGGGGGCCTGCTGGCAGGTGCCCCACAGTGCTGGGGGTGGGGGTGCTGGGAGACATGGGTGGGGGCCTGGTGGAGGCTGCCCCTGCACTGCTGGGGGGTGGGAGTGGTGGGAGACATGGGTGGGGGCCTGGTGGTGGGTGCCCCTGCACTGCTGGGGGTGGTGGGGAACATGAATTGGACATGGGTGGGGGCCTGCTGGCAGGTGCCCCACAGTGCTGGGGGTGGGGGTGGTGGGAGACATGAGTTGTACATGGGTGGGGGCCTGCTGGCAGGTGCCCCACAGTGCTGGGGGGTGGGGGTGGTGGGGAACATGAGTTGGACATGGGTGGGGGCCTGCTGGCAGGTGCCCCACAGTGCTGGGGGGGTGGGGGTGGTGGGAGACATGGGTGGGGGCCTGGTGGAGGCTGCCCCTGGTGGCTGGGGGGTGGGGGTGGTGGGAGACATGGGTGGGGGCCTGGTGGAGGCTGCCCCTGGTGACTGGGGGGGTGGGGGTGGTGGGAGACATGGGTGGGGGCCTGGTGGAGGCTGCCCCTGGTGGCGGGGGGTGGGGGTGCTGGGAGACATGGGTGGGGGCCTGGTGGAGGCTGCCCCTTGTGGCTGGGGGGTGGGGGTGGTGGGAGACATGGGTGGGGGCCTGGTGGAGGCTCCCCCTGGTGGCTGGGGGGTGGGGGTGCTGGGAGACATGGGTGGGGGCCTGGTGGAGGCTGCCCCTGCACTGCTGGGGGGTGGGGGTGGTGGGAGACATGGGTGGGGGCCTGGTGGAGGCTGCCCCTGGTGACTGGGGGGTTGGGGTGGTGGGAGACATGGGTGGGGGCCTGGTGGTGGGTGCCCCTGCACTGCTGGGGGGGTGGGGGTGGTGGGAGACATGGGTGGGGGCCTGGTGGAGGCTACCCCTGGGGGGTGGGGGGTGGGGATGCTGGGAGACATGGGTGGGGGCCTGGTGGAGGCTGCCCCTGGTGACTGGGGGGGGTGGGGGTGGTGGGAGACATGGGTGGGGGCCAAGTGGAGGCTGCCCCTGCACTGCTGGGGGGTGGGGGTGGTGGGAGACATGGGTGGGGGCCTGGTGGAGGCTGCCCCTGGTGACTGGGGGGGTGGGGGTGCTGGGAGACATGGGTGGAGGCCTGGTAGAGGCTGCCCCTTGTGGCTGGGGGTGGGGGTGGTGGGAGACATGGGTGGGGCCTGCTGGCAGGTGCCCCACAGTGCTGGGGGGTGGGGGTGGTGGGGAACATGAGTTGGACATGGGTGGGGGCCTGCTGGCAGGTGCCCCACAGTGCTGGGGGGTGGGGGTGGTGGGGAACATGAGTTGGACATGGGTGGGGGCCTGCAGGCAGGTGCACCACAGTGCTGGGGGGTGGGGGTGCTGGGAGACATGGGTGGGGGCCTGGTGGAGGCTGCCCCTGCACTGCTGGGGGGTGGGGGTGGTGGGAGACATGGGTGGGGGCCTGGTGGAGGCTGCCCCTGGTGGCTGGGGGGTGGTGGTGCTGGGAGACATGGGTGGGTGCCTGGTGGTGGCTGCCCCTGCACTGCTGGGGGGTGGGGGTTGTGGGGAACATGAGTTGGACATGGGTGGGGGCCTGCTGGCAGGTGCCCCACAGTGCTGGGGGGTGGGGGTGGTGGGGAACATGAGTTGGACATGGGTGGGGGCCTGCTGGCAGGTGCCCCACAGTGCTGGGGGGTGGGGGTGCTGGGAGACATGGGTGGAGGCCTGGTGGAGGCTGCCCCTGCACTGCTGGGGGGTGGGGGTGGTGGGAGACATAAGTGGGGGCCTGGTGGAGGCTGCCCATGGTGGCTGGGGGGTGGGGGTGCTGGGAGACATGGGTGGGGGCCTGGTGGTGGCTGCCCCTGCACTGCTGGGGGGTGGGGGTGGTGGGAGACATGGGTGGGGGCCTGCTGGCAGGTGCCCCACAGTGCTGGGGGGTGGGGGTGGTGGGGAACATGAGTTGGACATGGGTGGGGGCCTGCTGGCAGGTGCCCCACAGTGCTGGGGGGTGGGGGTGGTGGGGAACATGAGTTGGACATGGGTGGGGGCCTGCTGGCAGATGCCCCACAGTGCTGGGGGGTGGGGGTGCTGGGAGACATGGGTGGGGGCCTCGTGGAGGCTGCCCCTGCACTGCTGGGGGGTGGGGTGGTGGGAGACATGGGTGGGGGCCTGGTGGAGGCTGCCCCTGCACTGCTGGGGGTGGGGGTGGTGGGAGACATGGGTGGGGGCCTGGTGGTGGGTGCCCCTGCACTGCTGGGTTGTGGGGGTGGTGGGAGACATGGGTGGGGGCCTGGTGGAGGGTTCCCCACAGTGCTGGGGGGTGGGGGTGCTGGGAGACATGGGTGGGGGCCTGGTGGAGGCTGCCCCTGGTGACTGGGGGTGGTGGGAGACATGGGTGGGGGCCTGGTGGAGGCTGCCCCTGGTGACTGGGGGTGTGGGGGTGGTGGGAGACATGGGTGGGGGCCTGGTGGAGGCTGCCCCTGGTGACTGGGGGTGTGGGGGTGGTGGGAGACATGGGTGGGGGCCTGGTGGAGGCTGCCCCTGGTGGCTGGGGGTGGGGGTGGTGTGAGACATGGGTGGGGGCCTGGTGGAGGCTGCCCCTGCACTGCTGGGGGGTGGGGGTGGTGGGAGACATGGGTGGGGGCCTGGTGGAGGCTGCCCCTGGTGACTGGGGGGGGTGGGGGTGGTGGGAGACATGGGTGGGGGCCTGGTGGAGGCTGCCCCTGGTGGCTGAGGGGTGGGGGTGCTGGGAGACATGGGTGGGGGCCTGGTGGAGGCTGCCCCTGGTGACTGGGGGGTGGGGGTGGTGGGAGACATGGGTGGGGGCCTGGTGGAGGCTGCCCCTGCACTGCTGGGGGGTGGGGGTGCTGGGAGACATGGGTGGGGCCTGGTGGAGGCTGCCCCTGGTGGCTGGGGGGTGGGGGTGGTGGGAGACATGGGTGGGGCCTGCTGGCAGGTGCCCCACAGTGCTGGGGGGTGGGGGTGGTGGGGAACATGAGTTGGACATGGGTGGGGGCCTGCTGGCAGGTGCCCCACAGTGCTTGGGGGTGGGGGTGGTGGGGAACATGAGTTGGACATGGGTGGGGGCCTGCTGGCAGATGCCCCACAGTGCTGGGGGGTGGGGGTGCTGGGAGACATGGGTGGGGGCCTCGTGGAGGCTGCCCCTGCACTGCTGGGTGGTGGGGTGGTGGGAGACATGGGTGGGGGCCTGGTGGTGGGTGCCCCTGCACTGCTGGGGGGTGGGGGTGGTGGGGAACATGAGTTGGACATGGGTGGGGGCCTGCTGGCAGGCGCCCCACAGTGCTGGGGGGTGGGGGTGGTGGGAGACATGAGTTGGACATGGGTGGGGGCCTGCTGGCAGGTGCCCCACAGAGCTGAGGGGTGGGGGTGGTGGGGAACATGAGTTGGACATGGGTGGGAGCCTGCTGGCAGGTGCCCCACAGTGCTGGGGGGTGGGGGTGGTGGGAGATATGGGTGGGGGCCTGGTGGAGGCTGCCCCTGTACTGCTGGGGGGTGGGGGTGGTGGGAGACATGGGTGGGGCCTGGTGGAGGCTGCCCCTGCACTGCTGGGGGGTGGGGGTGGTGGGAGACATGGGTGGGGGCCTGGTGGAGGCTGCCCCTGGTGACTGGGGGGGTGAGGGTGGTGGGAGACATGGGTGGGGGCCTGGTGGAGGCTGCCCCTGGTGACTGGGGGAGTGGGGTCGGTGGGAGACATGAGTGGGGGCCTGGTGGAGGCTGCCCTGCACTGCTGGGGGGTGGGGGTGGTGGGAGACATGGGTAGGGGCCTGGTGGAGGCTGCCCCTGGTGACTGGGGGGGTGGGGTGGTGGGAGACATGGGTGGGGGCCTGGTGGAGGCTGCCCCTGGTGGCTGGGGGGTGGGGGTGCTGGGAGACATGGGTGGGGGCCTGGTGGAGGCTGCCCCTGGTGACTGGAGGGGGTGGGGGTGGTGGGAGACATGGGTGGGGGCCTGGTGGTGGGTGCCCCTGCACTGCTGGGGGGTGGGGGTGCTGGGAGACATGGGTGGGGGCCTGGTGGAGGCTGCCCCTGGTGGCTGGGGGGTGGGGGTGGTGGGAGAAATGGGTGGGGCCTGCTGGCAGGTGTCCCACAGTGCTGGGGGGTGGGGGTGGTGGGGAACATGAGTTGGGCATGGGTGGGGGCCTGCTGGCAGGTGCCCCACAGTGCTGGGGGGTGGGGGTGGTGGGGAACATGAGTTGGACATGGGTGGGGGCCTGCTGGCAGGTGCCCCACAGTGCTGGGGGGTGGGGGTGCTGGGAGACATGGGTGGGGGCCTGGTGGAGGCTGCCCCTGCACTGCTGGGGGGTGGGGGTGTTGGGAGACATGGGTGGGGGCCTGCTGGTGGGTGCCCCTGCACTGCTGGGGGGTGGTGGTGGTGGGGAACATGAGTTGGACATGGGTGGGGGCCTGCTGGCAGGTGCCCCACAGTGCTGGGGGGTGGGGGTGGTGGGAGACATGACTTGGACATGGGTGGGGGCCTGCTGGCAGGTGCCCCACAGTGCTGGGGGGTGGGGGTGGTGGGAGACATGGGTGGGGGCCTGGTGGAGGCTGCCCCTGGTGGCTGGGGTGTGGGGTTGCTGGGAGACATGGGTGGGGGCCTGGTGGAGGCTGCCCCTGCACTGCTGGGGGGTGGGGATGGTGGGAGACATGGGTGGGGGCCTGGTGGAGGCTGCCCCTGGTGGCTGGGGGGTGGGGGTGGTGGCAGACATGGGTGGGGGCCTGGTGGAGGCTGCCCCTGGTGACTGGGGGGGTGGGGGTGGTGGGAGACATGGGTGGGGGCCTGGTGGAGGCTGCCCCTGGTGGCGGGGGGGTGGGGGTGCTGGGAGACATGGGTGGGGGCCTGGTGGAGGCTGCCCCTGGTGGCTGGAGGGTGGGGGTGGTGGGAGACATGGGTGGGGGCCTGGTTGAGGCTGCCCCTGGTGGCTGGGGTGTGGGGGTGCTGGGAGACATGGGTGGGGGCCTGGTGGCGGCTGCCCCTGCACTGCTGGGGGGTGGGGGTGGTGGGAGACATGGGTGGGGGCCTGGTGGAGGCTGCCCCTGGTGGCTGGGGGGTGGGGGTGGTGGGAGACATGGGTGGGGGCCTGGTGGAGGCTGCCCCTGGTGGCTGGGGGGTGGGGGTGGTGGGAGACATGGGTGGGGGCCTGGTGGAGGCTGCCCCTGGTGACTGGGGGGGTGGGGGTGGTGGGAGACATGGGTGGGGGCCTGGTGGAGGCTGCCCCTGACGGCGGGGGGGTGGGGGTGCTGGGAGACATGGGTGGGGGCCTGGTGGAGTTTGCCCCTGGTGGCTGGGGGGTGGGGGTGCTGGGAGACATGGGTGGGGGCCTGGTGGTGGCTGCCCCTGCACTGCTGGGGGGTGGGGGTGGTGGGGAACATGAGTTGGACATGGGTGGGGGCCTGCTGGCAGGTGCCCCACAGTGCTGGGGGGTGGGGGTGGGGGGGAACATGAGTTGGACATGGGTGGGGGCCTGCTGGCAGGTGCCCCACAGTGCTGGGGGGTGGGGGTGGTGGGAGACATGAGTTGGACATGGGTGGGGGCCTGCTGGCAGGTGCCCCACAGTGCTGGGGGGTGGGGGTGCTGGGAGACATGGGTGGGGGCCTGGTGGAGGCTGCCCCTGCACTGCTGGGGGGTGGGGGTGCTGGGAGACATGGGTGGGGGCCTGGTGGTGGGTGCCCCTGGTGGCTGGGGGTGCAGAGGGACATGCGTTGGTGGGCAGTAGTGCAAGTTGACATGTGGGTTGGCTGGTGGGCATGGCCATGGTGGACAGGGTGCCTGCAGGACATGTGCTGGGTAGGCCCCTGTGGTGTGAGCCACCTGCAGGGGCCGTGGAGGGTGTAGAGGGAACACCTGGGAGGACCCACACGTGCAATTCACGTGTGCTGCTCCCGGCGCACCCCTGTAATACACGTACCCTGATGAGATTGCGTGTGTAACTTCCCGCGCACCCCTGGAATACACGTACCCCGCTCAATCGCGTGTGTAACTTCCCGCGCACCCCCGAAATACACGTACCCCGCTCAATCGCGTGTGTAACTTCCCGCGCGCCCTCGAAATACACGTACCCCGCTCAATCGCGTGTGTGACTTCCCGCGCACCCCCGAAATACACGTACCCCGCTCAATCACGTGTGTAACTTCCCGCGCGCCCCCGAAATACACGTACCCCGCTCGCACAAGCCCAATTGCTGTATGTTGCCACTTTTGTGATGCGCTGGGGCTCTACCGCCTGCCTTCGTGTGACGGACGTGTTTCAGCTTGTGCGTGTCTTTGGCTTTGCGTGGCTTTGCCCTATTCAATTCCATGAATACGTGTGGTTCGAGTGCGTGTGGGCGTTCCGTCTGCTTCCCTGCAGTACATCCCCAGTTACGCCCTTATTTTCGTGCGTTGTTCCCCATTCCGCGCGTTACGCCCCGTGTCCCGCCCACTTTCTGGTGTATGCGCCGAGGTTGTGCGCTTTCACTGTGCGCGTCACGCACGCCTTTTTGGATGTTGCAGTGACTTGTGCGCCATGCACGGGTTTGGCGCACATCCTGAGGTGTACACGCGCAGGGACTTCCATGAATCCTTGCGCCTGCTTGCGCGAAGATTTTCGGCGCACGTTTGTTCCATGAATCGGCCCCATAGTGTTTTTGGAATAAGACGACAATTGGACTACTGTGCTGGAATGGTGAAATTCACTATAAACTCACAGGAAGATCCACAAGAATTTCTAATGTACTATTAGTACTGGAAAACAAAAACATACCTATAAATGAAATCTTCCAGATTTCATACATGTGGAAACATACATGCACTCTGTGCAACAATGTGACACAAGAAGAAATTCCCAATGAACGCTTCATATATATATCAATACCAAATTGTGAATCCATTCCATTTCAGCAACTTGTACAAAATGCAAACCATGGTAGATTATGCCCTACCTGCAATTCAGATAATCGCTCCACGTTAGTAATACAAACACATAGTAAATACGTAATACTAATGCTTCTACGTTACAATGCAGATGGTACCAAAAACAACTGCAAGCTGACTGGATTCACACATAGTCAAATATCACTTGGTAAGAAAACCTTCACAACAATAGGTGTAATCTACCACGCAGGAGCCACAACCAATTCAGGGCACTACACGGCATATATAAAAAAGAAATGTGGATGGTTTGAATGTAATGATAGTCCCATTACTCTAAAGCAGAGATCACCAGCAAATCTTACAAACGTTTATTTGATGTTCTTAAAACTAAAATTTGATAAATAAACTGTATTTAAACCTTTAAGTAAATTTGTGTTAAAAAAATATAAACTGTTAGAATACTCCAAAAGCTATCTAACTGCTCAAAGATTCTATAACAACTAATCAGATAAATGAATACCACTAAATTAGACCAAAAAATACACAGTTAGAATACGCCAATTGGTATCTAACTGTCCCAAAATTTAACAATATCCAAATAGATAAATAAAAACCACTAAAATATATTAAAGAAATATACAGTTAGAATACGCCAATTGGTATCTAACTGCTCCACAATTTTATAATATCAAAAAAAATGAAGAATCTGTTACTGCTCCAAAAAAAATACAACAAAGCAAAGTATAAAGCATTAGCCAGAAACAACAAGTGAACAGTGAAAACAAACAAACAAATAAACTGTAGCATAACAGAAAAAGGTTTTTTTTTTTTAATCCAACATGGATTTTTTTTTCTCCCACAGACCCAATGATTTTAGCAACAAATACAGAAACTGAGCAAATTGCACAGTACTCTGATTTGTACTCTACTAAATATGAGGGTCGAAAAAAAATAAAAGTATATTGCTTATACAATGTAATAAGTCATTACAAAATACTAATACTAACATGCTATTTTCTTTTATCATAGAAATGAAGAAGAAAAACATGGACTCCCATTACTAGACCAAACAGTAAGTATACAATAATAAGGACAACCATAGCAGCATATCACATCCATAGTATCTAATACCTTTGTTCCTTATACATTTGTTTTTCACCCAAAGTTATAAGCAAATATGAATGTGATATGCTGCGGTGGTTGTTGCCAGGGCATACAGTCTTGGGTGCATGGCCAAATGGCCATGCACCCAAGACTCTATGCCCTGGCAACAACCACCGCAGCATATCACATCCATAGAGTCAAACATTTCAACTATGATCTATGGGAAACTTTTAATGTCCGCGAACAATGTGAGTGTTCTTAGAACACTTTCAACTTAACAACGAACAATACGGACAGCGTCCTAAGGACACCCCCTACGAACATTCCAGGACACCAGGAGTGTTCTCAAAAACGTCTTCAGAACACCCCCATTTTGTTTATTTGCGAACATTTCAGGACACCGCGGGTGTTCTTAGAACACATTCAACTTGACAGAGAACAATACGGACAGAGTCCTCAGGACACCCCCTACGAACACTCCCCGGACACCGCGAGTGTTCTTAGAAGCGTCTTCAGAACACCACCATCTTGTTTATTTGCGAACATTTCAGGACACCGCGAGTGTTCTTAGGACACATTCAACTTGACAGAGAACAATACGGACAGCGTCCTCAGGACACCCCCTATGAACATTCCAGGACACCGAGAGTGTTCTTAGAAGCTTCTTCAGAACACCACCATCTTGTTTATTTGCGAACATTTCAGGACACCGCAAGTGTTCTTAGGACACATTCAACTTGACAGAGAACAATACGGACAGCGTCCTCAGGACACCCCCTACGAACACTCCCCGGACACCGCGAGTGTTCTTAGAAGCGTCTTCAGAACACCACCATCTTGTTTATTTGCGAACATTTCAGGACACCGCGAGTGTTCTTAGGACACATTCAACTTGACAGAGAACAATACGGACAGCGTCCTCAGGACACCCCCTACGAACACTCTCCGGACACCGCAAGTGTTCTTAGAAGCGTCTTCAGAACACCCCCATTTTGTTTATTTGCGAACATTTCAGGACACCGCGGGTGTTCTAAGAACACATTCAACTTGACAGAGAACAATACGGACAGCGTCCTCAGGACACCCCCTACGAACATTCCAGGACACCAGGAGTGTTCTTAGAAGCGTCTTCAGAACACCACCATCTTGTTTATTTGCGAACATTTCAGGACACCGCGAGTGTTCTTAGGACACATTCAACTTGACAGAGAACAATATGGACAGCGTCCTCGGGACACCCCCTACGAACACTCCCCGGACACCGCAAGTGTTCTTAGAAGCGTCTTCAGAACACCCCCTTTTTGTTTATTTGCGAACATTTCAGGACACCGCGAGTGTTCTTAGGACACATTCAACTTGACAGAGAACAATACGGACAGCGTCCTCAGGACACCCCCTACGAACACTCCCCGGACACCGCGAGTGTTCTTAGAAGCATCTTCAGAACACCCCCATTTTGTTTATTTGCGAACATTTCAGGACACCGCGGGTGTTCTTAGAACACATTCAACTTGATAGAGAACAATACGGACAGCGTCCTCAGGACACCCCCTACGAACACTCCCCGGACACCGCAAGTGTTCTTAGAAGCGTCTTCAGAACACCACCATCTTGTTTATTTGCGAACATTTCAGGACACCGCGAGTGTTCTTAGGACATATTCAACTTGACATAGAACAATACGGACAGCGTCCTCAGGACACCCCCTACGAACACTCCCCGGACACCGCGAGTGTTCTTAGAAGCGTCTTCAGAACACCCCCATTTTGTTTATTTGCGAACATTTCAGGACACCGCGGGTGTTCTTAGAACACATTCAACTTGACAGAGAACAATACGGACAGCGTCCTCAGGACACCCCCTACGAACATTCCAGGACACCGGGAGTGTTCTTAGAAGCGTCTTCAGAACACCACCATCTTGTTTATTTGCGAACATTTCAGGACACTGCGAGTTTTCTTAGGGCACATTCAACTTGACAGAGAACAATACGGACAGCGTCCTCAGGATACCCCCTACGAACACTCCCCGGACACCGTGAGTGTTCTTAGAAGCGTCTTCAGAACACCCCCATTTTGTTTATTTGCGAACATTTCAGGACACCGTGAGTGTTCTTAGGACGCATTCAACTTGACAGAGAACAATACGGACAGTGTCCTCAGGACACCCCCTACGAACACTCCCCGGACACCGCAAGTGTTCTTAGAAGCGTCTTCAGAATACCCCCATTTTGTTTATTTGCGAACATTTCAGGACACTGCGGGTGTTCTTAGAACACATTCAACTTGACAGAGAACAATACAGACAGCGTCCTCAGGACACCCCCTATGAACATTTCAGGACACCGGGAGTGTTCTCAAAAACGTTTCCAGAACACCCCCATTTTGTTTATTTGCGAACATTTCAGGACACCGCGGGTGTTCTTAGAACACATTCAACTTGACAGAGAACAATACGGACAGCGTCCTCAGGACACCCCCTATGAACACTCCCTGGACACCACGAGTGTTCTTAGAACAGTTTCACTTTGCTTACGAACAAAACGGACACATATTGAGTCCTTAGAACACCCCCCAGTCATTTTATTTAGAACATTTCAGAACACCTGTGATGTCCGCAAACAAATCGAACACAAAAAGAACGTCCAACATATAAAAAACACAACTTTCATCCTATCTCATACACTCCCACCCTCCCCAAACACTCCTACACACCAACACACTCTACAAAATACACATTTTGAACAAAGTTTCACCGCGCTGTCCGCGGACATCCGCGAATCCAAGATGGCGGGCGCTACCGAAAAATCTGACGCGCTTCGTGCTCCACGCCGTCCAATCAACGAACACGTTGCATGTCCGCCAACATCACGCAAGACGATTGGCCAATCAGGACACTGTCCGCGGAGCGAACAGGGAAGTGTGTCCGCGAACCGAACACAGATATCAGTAATTTTTTTTTACCTACTTTTTGGTCATTTTAAAAAAAAGTACTGGACGGATTTTCACCAAATTTGCAAAAGCACGCTTTCGGGACCAAGCCGAAGCTCGTGGTCCAAATTTGGTGGAAATCCATCCAGCGGTTTGGGCTGTAGGCGTGAGCAAAATTTTTTGCCCATTCAGTCTATGGGAAAAAAAAGTTTTGGGACCCCCCCTATAACTTTGCCCCCCCTGGACCAATCCTCACCAAATAAATTCAGGGTGACCCAAATACTTTTTTTGCAAAGTTTGGTGAGTGAGAGCGAAGTTATAAGCCACCCAAAAAGTGCTCTTCCTATGGAAACAGCAACTTAACCATAACTACATGGCCACTACCGTGGCCATGTAATATATATATATATATATATATATATATATATATATATATATATATATATATATATATATATATATATATATATATATATATATATATATATATATTTTTTTTTTTTTTTTTTTTTGACCCAAATATCTCAAAATTGGTCACTTTCACCATTTTTTGCATGCGCTAAGATTTCATCTGGAATTCATCTGGAATTGGTGCATTTAAAAAAAAATGAATATTGAATTCCCCCAATTTTGAGATATTAACTATTTGAGATGTGTATATATATGGCATATGTGCAGAATTAATGCCATCTTTCATACAAACTGTATGCAGAGTGTATAGATTACATTATCTACTTATTACGTACATGAAAGACAAGTCACAGCTGTCTTTGATGTCAGTTTTAAGGTGATGGAATAAATCTACATTCTTCACACAAACTGCACCAAGAGGAGTACACGTTTCACAGTTACATTATGCAGTTTACATCTGAAAACACATCAAAGTTAGGATTGATTCAGATGTTAGTTTTCAGGGGATGTAATGAATGTTTGTTTTCCAAACAAACTGTTTCAAATGTCCTATGAGTGTCAATGTTTTAGATACAATGCTTATCAGTGTGTTAATAGAAGAAAGGAACATATCACATACAAATTCTGCGTGTACAAGTGGTTCATATATGTACACTAACACATCTCTTAAAACTTCACATAACATTTAGAACAAACTCTAATGTTGGTTGTTAGGGGATGTTCATTTGCCTCCTTTGTATATAAAAACTTCATATCAAAGTCAAATCTGGTTCAAATGTAAGTCTCCATACATATAGGACATGCACATTGTATAACTATAACCAAGCACTAATATGCCTTACATCACAGGGTCTAACGGCACACACACGATACACAATCTACAGACACACACTTCTATGACCGATACTCCTATCACAAACCCGCCAATGATACACACTTTTTGCACACATGCTCCTACCACACACACTCCTATGGCACATGCTTCCATAGCACAGGAGCTAACAACAACACACTGTTATGACACACAATCCTATAGCACACACGTCTATAACACATGCTCCTACAACACATGCTCCGATGCGCTCAAAGCACACAATCATATGACAGAAGCTCTTACAACACATCCACTTACAACAGACAAGACACACTTATGACATAAACACTTACAACACACACTGTTATGCAACATGCTCTTATCCCACATGCACACTTATACTACATGCTCTAACAACAGACGCTAGTATTATGACACACACTCTGAATCAATATTCAAGTAAATGTAAAAAAACTGCAATTATTTGAAAAATATTTTTTACAAAAGAGTTAAGGTTATACCAACAAAACCTTAAAGTCTACAAACATAAGAAATAATATTTTCAGGTAACAGCATAATAAACATTATCAATAAAATACAAAATATATCATATTATGATCTTAACTTCACTAAACACTTAAATGCATGAAATATTACCATGAAAGTATGACAATTTCAGAATGACATCCGTACATTCATAGTATACAACACATGTCATAAACTTTTAGGGATACAGATACAACATTTCAGTTAAGTTTACCATGTACATTATTTGTCCCCAAGAATCAATCACATGCAGGATAACATACTATTAAATTGACTCACTGTCAACAATGTATATAACATTATAAGCCATCTAAAAGAGGTAATATCGCCTAGTAGTGCTAATGAGAACTTCATACAAAACTGCACAACCGTGTTACCTTAATGTTCATATAAAGCATGATAGATCCCATACTGTATTCATCCCCCGAGGGGTCAGGGAGTCAAGAATATAAATCCATGCAATCTCTCTCCATTAAAGTCTCCTCTGTAGATCACTCCCTCTGCAGAAGTGACTTTTACAGAGAGAGATAACATGGATTAATCCACAGTGAGTCAATGGGCCTCATTCCGAGTATGGCGGTAAGGGATAGCGGCCACCGGTAACGAGACCGGTGGCGGTAATCCCTTACCGCCATACTCCGAGTTCCCTTTGCGCCCTCGCCCTTAACGCCTGCTTTGAGCAGGTGTTAAAGTCGAGGGCGCAAAGGGGCCTCCAAGCCAATAACGGTGACCGTAATGAACGGTCACCGTTATTTGCATCTTCCCCATTCCCATTGAGCCCCATGGGGGCTCATTTGGGAATGGGGAAGAGCCTTGGTGAATGGGGAATTACCGCCCCGCCACCCTTGGAATGGGGCGGTCATTCCGCCATCCACCAAGGCGCTGCCGGTCCGGGTACGGCGTCAACCAAGGCGTTAATAGCGCCATTGGTTAGAGCCGTACTCGGAATGAGGCCCAATGTACGGAGATTAATCCTTTTACGTCATGTAAGAGTGCTACTTGACTAGGAGGTCATTACACAGTAGAACATAATATTTGAAAACTATGAATATTTCTCTTATATTGGATAACTAATAATGACATGCAACCAACTAAGTAACATCTGATGGCTTAGAATAGTTTTCTGATTGATTTCAGTATATGTAAGATAGCAAGTGGAACACTAAGCAAGTGTACTCCCGATCAAATTGTGAATGGGATTTTCTACACGGGAGCCCAATTTGGCATTGTGTTACATTGTGAACATTAATATGCATAAGCTGCCACAAGAAATAATTGGCTTCATCAGTATTTTTATGGACGAATTCGGAAGAATGTATGAATATTTAATTTAATTGATTGTGAGGGAGGCATTGAGCCTCCACCAGTCTTCTTGAAATCGTTTTGTGTTTTGCACACTTTTTTATCTGTATTGTTAACATCACGTTATGATGGCTGCCACTCTGCTAATCCACAACCTGGTCCTTTTCTGGCTGGTGATGTCAGAGCGTCGATCAGAAATAATGAAAGCGGGGGACCCGACCGATTTCTGCTGGTCTGAACCCTGCTGTCCCGCTGTTCATGCTTCAGCTTAATAGAAGTAAGTAAGTGAGCTTGATGACAGCACTTAGGGCCTTTACCTCTGGACAGTTATGTATGGATATATTGGTGAAAACTTCTGTTTTGGTTTGCAAGCTGTTGTGACGGATTGTCTTTCCTGGAACTTTATTTTATTTTAATTTTAACTGACATTTGTATGGCGCCTATACACAAGTGTTTCCTGGCACCACAAGACAAGATGGGGGACACACGGGAATCCCAAAAATAGAACAACAAAAATGGTTACATTGGCCTTGTGACAATCCTACCATGCAAGTGCTCATCTCGGGATGATAGCTCAGGGGCAACGTGCTTGCCTTGGAAGCAAGACGACTGGAGCAACACAGGTTCAATCCCTTAGTCCGCGCTTAGAAACCTCTGGGTATTAAGCGCCTTATAAATAACCAATCATATCATATCATATCATATCAAGATGGTAAATTCAAGGGAGAACATGGTAGAGGGAGAAGTGCAGTGGGGTTCCCCAGAGAGGGGTGCAGGGAAGTTCGGGCAGGCCAATGTGGCAAGTGTGAGGGGAAAGTGGGAAAGGGAGGATAAGTATGGTGGACAGGGAGGACCAAGTTGGGCAAGTCCAGCAAAGGGAGCCTGAGGGAAAGTGCTGGCAAGGGATGCGGGGAGGACTGGTAGGGGTTGGTCTGACTGTGAAGGGACCAGGCCCCAGTCGCAGCGGCAGAGGGAGAGTTAGCATGGGCGGGGGCGAGGGAAGGAAGAGGAGAGAATGTCTTGAGAAGTTTCAGAACTTAAGAAGATATGGATCAAGTCTGAGGAGGTAGGGAGGCCATTCAGAGGGAGAAGCCAGCTGAGGAAAGGGATCTACCTCCCACTCTCTGCTTGGAGAAACGTTTGACCTGTAGAGAGTTAGAGCCAGAGGACTGAAGGACCCCGGGCCGGGAGGTATTTAGGGAGGGAAAGCTGGACGCTGGAGGCATAAAAGGATTAGGGGAGGACAAGGTGGGAAGAGAGGAAAGAGTAATCAAACCAGGAGAGAGAGGTACGAAGAGGGCTGCAGAGGGGGATGTCTGTTGAGATGAGAGCATCCAAGACTTGTCAGGCAGAGTGTGTTGGGCCAGCAGGTAGAGTGAGGGAAAGAGTGTCACAGAAGTCATGAAAGAGAAGAGTGGCCCCATCAAATGAGTTGAAGTAGATGTTAAAGTTCCCGAAGGAAGATACGTTTGAGGGAGGCAAGAAGAGAAGAGGAGAGGTAAGACCATTATGAGTGAAAGAGAGAGGTCGGTCCTGGGGGCCTGTAGAAGGTATCGAGAGTAAGAGAGAAGGTAGGTGAGACAGAAAGCCTGCAGACTAGGCTTCCAAAGGATGAATAGGTTTGAGTGGGGATGATGGAGTCAGGAACCAACTCAGGCAAGATCAGAACCACTCCACCACCAGGCCTGGGATTGGACAGGATCTTGTAGCCCTCTGGAAGAAGAGTGTCAAAAGCCATGATGGAGCTAGCCTTGAACCACGTCTCAGTGAGAGCAAGGACGTCAATGTCAAGGTCTTCAAGGAGGTGAAAGGAGGTGACATATGTCTGAGATGTGTTTGATAGCAGAGTGAGAATTGAGGGTAGCTAAGTGAAGCTGTTTGCATCCTTTAAAATATTTGAGATGGGGGGGGCAGATGGGAGTGGTGCCACCACTGGTGGGGAGGTGAGAGGGGGGATGAGGGATGGAGTGATGGCAGTAGAGTGGGGAATTTGAAGAGAGATGGAAGGCACCTGTCAAGAAGGAGGTGGTTGGCCTGAGAGCCCTGGACCATGATTGTGCCATTGTGATAGACTTTAATGGTGCATTTGGAAGATGCATCGTGAGCCTAGAACACTTACCATCTGCCACAAGTAATGGGTGAGGAGAAGAAAGGGGAGAGGACAGAGACCATACAGGTAGTCCATAAGCCAGAGGAAGGAACAGCAAATAGAATGTCAGTGAAAGTCTGCCTGGAGGAAGCATTGATGTAGGTGTCTGCAATGGGCAGACCAGGGTTGGAACTAAGGAGTGCCTTTTTAAGTTTCTTCTTTCAGCCTTCATGAGAGAGGAAGGATAGGAGATGAAGCAGTTAGAAAAGATAGGGGAGATGGAGAGCACTGTGTGGGCTGATTCAGTTGTGGGGTGGAGAATCATAGGATAGCAGGTGAGAGGGTCAGAAGCACTATGCAACAGTAGAATCCTACCAGGCGACCAGGCAGGCAATAACAATGATCACCCTGGAATGTGTAGATTTACAGATCAATTAGAAATTGTAAAGCACACCTAAATTCAAATTATGCCAGAAAGCACTAAAAAGCAGTTCAAAGTGGAGGATGCACATTTGGAAGCACACCTACATTGGAATTGTTCAAGCAATGTCATATTCAGCTAATCAAGTTTGGGTAAGCATGCATTGAATTTGGAATGGCCAATGGTGAGTCTCTGCATTGAGATCATTAAGCCGAATTGCCTTTTTTTCTTCATGCATATAAACTGGGAGACATTAAGGAGTATTAGAGGCCAGTATTTAGATGTCTTTTAAATTTAAAGAGTTTTTTTAATGTATAATAAGACTTGGCTGACCAAGAATAACATTGTTTTTTGTTGGTTACATTGAATTTACATATTGAACTAAAATGACAGCTATATGACCCATGAGAAAGGATACGTTGTTATATATCCGAAACATGTTGGCAACACTGCAAAGTAAAAAAAAAAAATAAAATAAGGCTGTCATTATTTTGGTGTTGAACAGAGCTTACTGAAGAAGCTGTATCATAGAAGTAAGTGTGTTTAAAATTGTGTTTTGATTTCCATTTGTATTTGAATTACCTTTTTTATGAACATTACATTGATTAATTCCTCACATTGATAGTGCTTACATTCAATGCAGTGATTGTATGTTTTTTATTCGGCTCCACTCTCTCTTTCTCTTCTCACATCTCAGATGTCGCCAAGAAGCCCCACTACCTCCTCAAAGGGACTCGTCCCTTTCTCACTTTCCCCCAAAAGCTCACTCTCTCCATAGCCCTGTTTCTCTCCAGGCTGGAATACCTCACCAGACTCTTTCTCAATCTGCCGTCCTCTACTCGCTGCCCTCTGAAACAAATCCAGAACAGGAAAGAAAGACTTATCCTTGGCTTCAAGCCCAGGGACTGTAACTCTCCAGACCAGAAATCTCTCCACTGGCGGTGGCTGCAAGGATGAAGCTCAAGACCCTTTGCGTTGTCCGAAAGGCTTTCTGAGGCCGGGGCCTGCACTACATCCAACGCTCTCTTCCAAAATACTTTCCTTCTCAAGCCCTTTGCTCAGCAACATCCAACTCTATATTGGTCAGACACTTCTCCAGGCTGAGAGTGGGGAGTGGATCTCTCTCTGCTGCAGGTACCTCCCTCTGGAATGGCCTCCCTGCTCTTTTCAAACTTGAGCCAGACGACCTGATGTTCTGGAAGCAGCTCAAAACATTCCTCCTCTCCTTTGCTTTCTCTCTCTCCTCCTCTGCTGAACTACCTGACCTACCTGTCTGCTTTACCAACTAGTTGTTTGGCTACCGTCAGATTCTCACTGGGTACCAGGCTCTTACTTGATCAGTTCCCCGTGCACTGCCTCCAGCCCTACCATGCACTTCGGGACTGTATCCGTAACCCTACAGTCCCTTGTCTCCTTGCATTACCGAAAGCCGCGCTGCCCCGGCTGCACTTACTCACAGCATTTCAGCCCTATTTCCCCTCGCCTTGTCCCTTGCACTTCTCCTTCTTGCACTTGCACAATCTGCATGACAAAAGGACTAGTAAGATTGTTTGTCTTGTCCACCCTCTGTTCCCTTCTTTGTTCTTGTCACACCTAGAAACATTTGTGTACAGGCGCGTTATAAATGAATGATATCATATCATATCATATGTTTAAGTTAATTGAGGGGGGATGCCCTACTGGAGTGCATCCGGATTACCTCTTGGTCCTCAACAGGTCACGTGTGTTTAGTTAATGGTAGCTTCATGCCCTGAGTGGAGTCAATGTTTGGAAATGTTGTCACGTTTGTACTAGCTTACAAGACATACCCAGATGTTACTTATAGGGATTGTCTCTTTTTCGTGGGTTGAGTAAATAAAGGTGTCACTGCAAAAGTTGTGTGCATATACTCCTGGTGAGGGATTACAGATATCCACATTTAGAAGTATAAGTTCCCTATAGGTGCAACTTAGACAAATCATGCATTTGCTTGTTTAACATTGTTGGTGTGGTTATGTTGTGTTTGCCTGTTGTGTGATTTAACTATGTACTTTGTTGGGATTCTGCCTTTTGGTCAAAGCATCATGAAGTCGACATGACATCAAATGCATGATATACTATTTATTGTATGAACATCTTGATGGATCATGTGATATTAGCCTGTAATGTCTCTTAGCATTGAATTTATAATGTTCAGGATGGATGTGAATGGAGAGATTATTTTATCAGTAAATCGCAAGCTGCAAAGAGTACCAAGCCTCTATATAACCGCTTGTCCACAAATAGCAACACATATGGATACGTGGTACAGATGCACACATATCATTGACAGGTTTGTGGTGGATGCAGAGAAGAAGCAACAGGGCAAGGACACAGGACCCAGTGTTAAGAGAACATGGAGCTTGAACGACGTATGCTCTCTGAAATAATGCATAATAACTGCAAACCTTTACACATGGGATTTCCAAAAAGCACACATCATTATTGGATACACATACAAAACTACAACCGATTAAATGTTAGGGATTGTTGTAATAGAATGCACTAATATTACATTTGTTGCAGCTTCTTCTTGTGTTAAGGTACCAGTATTTTGAAGTTCAGACTTACCTTTCATGTTTTGTAAACTGTGATTTATATATGTACAGGGCGTAAGATTATTTATTTTATTTATATACAGGAGGAACAATGTTCTTTTGATCATAACAGAATGTACAAAAGATATGAAATCAGATTTGAGAGGAAACAGTGAGCATCTTACAATGGGGTGTGTTTGAAGGACATTCTGGCACCGGCAGTAAATGGAAGAGTCACCGGGGGCAATACATAAGTGGATATACATAGAATATGGACAACCAACATTGGACATTTTTAAGTGCAGGTAGGTCGGGTTGAGAAAAGTCAATTCAAAGAGAGTAAGGACAAAGGTCCTCACCTTCTTGCTAAGAAAGGGCCCAAAAACCAAAGGGTAAATTGCAGTCACCAGTGGGGACACCCTTAAAACTCGGGCACCCATATTCACAGCCTCTCAAGGCTGCCTTGTCTCCGGTTATCAGACCCATAGCAAGAGAGATCCTGTCTGCAAGTGTAGACCCAATCCAGCCGTAGTTAGCCCTACGCTCATGTAGGAGGAAGAAGTAGACATAGTCAATGTGGGCATTTTAGATGATGAATTACCGCTCAGCCTGGGGTTGGCTGAATGTATCCTGGTATCCCTAAGTGGGAAAGGTACTGGGTCCCCCACCGAGGCCCCGGTTCTTGCGAATACAGAGATCTTTTTGAACCACTTGTTCATTAATGGAAGCAGACCCCCAGCACTTTGTGATACTGCTGCGTGTATCACTGCTGTCTGGCAACAGGGGATGCAAGAAGACCAGTTCATCACTGGTCCTCCCACACTAATCAGGGGATGTGATGGTCTCAACTGATACCCATTGGCTATCATTGAGTTCAGTTGGAGGAGGGAACCTTTCAGCTGCGCGCTGTTGTTAAAGATGCCATTCTAGTAAACAGTCTGCTGGGAAACAAACCAAAACCATTGCCATGGTCACACGATCTAGAACAAATCACCTGAGGACTTTTTCCCATAAATTGGTCTTCTATCCCTTCACCAGATTCACTCAGTTCCTCTTGGATTCTTTAAGGCCTCCGATTTGTTCTGAAGATCTCACTGGATTTCCTTTGGCAGAGTTGTACTCTCTAAAGCTCTCAGCCTAAGGAGAAGAAGAAATCATCCAAGACATACACAAGATCTGTCCCCTATCACTCCTAGTGCACATTGGCAATAACCTCCGCTGTGGGTTAGGACCTACCACTCTGCACCAGATTCTCTTGACCTGGGAGGGCTGCCCTGAACTGAACCATCCTATCCCTGAGTCCCCCTAAGTGGGCCTCACAGCAACCAGAGGACAGACCAGCCGAAGCTCACTGTTCACCACACTGAACTGGTTGCTCTGTGTTCACAGCACCTGGAATAATAGGGAAGTTTCTGGTGCTGGTTGCTGCGCTCCTCCACCACATTGAATATTGCCTGCACCTTTGACCAGCTCGACATTGCATCATTTCTCAGACAAAGCTTGTCACCTGGTAGGCCTGAAGCGACTGCTCAGTGCCAGGAGCTGAACCGAATCACTAAAGAGTCACATGTCGACTCTAATCGGGGGTTACAACCACGGCTCATCCCAGCTAGCCCTTAAATTTTCACCTCACTAATTGCACATCATCATATCCAAGATCATCACTTTTATGGCCATCGCCTGCCAACCTGAACCGTAGGAGTGCCATTCATAGACCCCTCCTGGCTGCTAAATCCCAACTTGACCTGGCAAACTGTGAAGCATTTCTGGGACCACCGCAAACTGCCACCCATCTACCGCACGGAGCACCCACATTCAACCCTCTTTGATTGCCCCTTGCTGCTGAGTCCACCATGATCCTACGTGGCCAAACTGAGCCTGATCAGCGTGCATCATCATTCGACCATGGCCTGACTGCATCAGCCCACCAAGAATGGACTCCAGGTACTGCTGACTCTGAATTGCCCCCTCAGACCACTTGGACACTTGGGACTGGTTAGGTCATGATCCCTCCGGTTTTTGCCAAGATATCTTTTTTGTGGTTAGTACCTTACCTACCACTCCTGGGCATATGCTCAGAGTACTACTTTTTCCAGTCTAGTGCATCTTCTCTGTTCTTTTTTTGGGATGGGTTTTTGCACAGTATTTTCTATTTTCCGGGTCGGGTGGCAGCGGGCGTGGGTGTGGGCGTGCACGGACTGTCGGATGCTGGCTGGAGTGTCCCTCGGGTCTGCGTGTCTCCTTGAGGCATGCCTGGAGGGGAGGAGCCATCGCCAGGAATACGAAACGAAAAAAGGACTAGACCTGGCCATGAGGCAAGAAATAAAAAATGGACTGCAGGCTCTCTGGACAATACGCATACTGGAGAACAGTTTAGCACCACAGATACAAAGGAATCATGTTCCGATGAACGTGGTGCAGAGGTCTTTTTCTCTGCCAATTTAGATCCAGACCCTTCGTTTGGAATTATTCCTGAGCCGTCAGCAAATATTTCTCCCTTCATAGTCCAGCTACAACACAAGGATCAGATAGAAAGAAGACAATCATTGGAATTAGTAAACAAAATATTAATGGATCTAACTCACATCAACCAAAAACGAAAAGATCAAAATCCAAACCTTTCTATGCTGAACACAAGCGAGATAACTAAGCATATTAATTCACACGCTAATAGGTGCAAAGACGATGAACCCCAGGCAGGTGTACAACATGATGACAATAACACAGATCAAAACATAAGCAACGGGGAGGAGTACACTAGACAACTGATCATTCAGACAAATACCACATCCATATGGCCGAGTGGAATAATGAAACGAAGAAGAATAATGGACAGTGAGTCTCCGAAGATTCTCGACTCACAAAAAAGGTTGAGACAAGCTCAAATTGACATGGAGCCGGCTGAAAAGGCGCTTACAGACAAATCAATAAACATCAATGAAACTGATAAACGACAAGTGTCGAATAACACTAAGACTGCAAAGTCCGCAATGGTTACTTCCTCAGACGAAACCAGTACGGAGTCCTCTATAATGTACCGTGAGTACCCCAAAATCAGAAGAACGTATTAAAAAACTAAGCACAGAATGCAGAATGTGCAAAGAGACACATCTGATCATTTGGAGGACACAATCAAAAATACATAAAAGAATTATTGCCTGCCTTGTCCTCCGTAATGTCAATGACCATCTCGCCATTCCTGAAAATGTATGAGCACTTAAATGAAACAATAAAGGATCAAACTACTTTGATCGCTTTGATGAATTCTAAGCTAATTAGCATCGAATATGAAACGAGACATGACAAACAGAGTTATAAAGAACTTGCTCAGAAAATTGATGGAATGATAACCACACTAGCAACACAAAAAAACGTAACAATACTGAAGATAAAAAGCTATTGGCTGAAATTGCAAACGAAGCACTCTCCCTGTTAAAACAGGAAAAAAGTACCGAAGGAACTAATCCCATACCAAAAAAGATGTGTGTAAACAGCAATCTGAGTATGGATTTACCTGTTCCACAAAAAGAAGTAACAAATGAACATCTTTATGAGGAACCAACTACTATGAGTCCAATGAACAAACAAACAAGTACTGCAGAACCCAAAGTGATTGATCTGACAAACAAGAAACATTAAGTGTGGCAAGAGACAATCTGGACCCAGCCACAGAGAACACACCGACCATCAATGAAATTCAGCAACAAACCAGGATTCAGCCGCAGGAGTCAGGTATAAGCCTCTCCTTTAAAGACGTACTTGTGTTATCTACTAGAGCAGAAAATGGAGCTAATACAGATAACTAAAAACCTTCCACATCCTCAAAGGATAAACCTGAAATAACAGAGGAACACGCAATAAATCTGACACCTGAAAAGCTGACGACTAAGCCACCTGAACAGACTCTGTTTGACATCTTCAATGCACTTAAACAACCTGCAAGATCGAAGCGTGCAAATACCGCACAAATTAAAAAGACCAAAAATCAAGTTATGAAAAAAAATAATACAACCAATAGCTCAAGAAAGTTTCTACGAAACTAAAAACTGTGAGCTTTACAGTAAATCAAGGTGAAGATAATACAGTAGAAAAGGTGAAGGATCCCAATACTGGAATGAAAGAAAACAAAAAACAACAGGAAAGCTGTAAAAATATAACTATCGATATGGAAAACTCAAACGATTTAATGGAGCTATCGATATATGAAGATGCAGGTGTAAGCAAAACTAAGAGCTCAGAGGACATCGTAGTCGGTGATCAACCCAAACCATACGACAACCCTGCTCTGAGGCCACGCAGGAAGCCAAAGACAAAACAAATGAAACTGTCTATGTCCCGTCCACAAGGGAAGGTCAGGATATAACAGAAGCGCGTGTATGTGTGATGGTGCCAGTAATGAACATCAAAAAAAGCAAGAAGGTAAATGAAAGCAATCCTGTGTTTCGAACAATGGAGGAGAAACAGAACCAGCTAGCTTGTAAAGAGTCATACATCAGTGACCAGCCCAAGAGAGCTAGTCGATCCATAAGTCCATACATGCACAAGAAAGTTGCGACTCAAACCAGAGATGTCGCAGTTAGCCAATGCGCCTCAAAGAACAATTCCAATGGCCCAGCATGGATCCCTCCTTCCCAAAGAGCTCAAACTGAACATGCTTATAAAAAGAACAGTCGGCAGAATGGTATACAGGAACCGGAACAAAAACCTCTATTTAAATATTGTCTCGGTTTAGAACGGACATTTACAGGAAAAGACGGTTTAACGTTGAACCGTACAAATGTCCTACAACTCTTTCACTACGTCCCGGCGCTAAGGACAATTGAATCTGGAGACATTAAATGTGTCGAATTCTTCAAAGAACCGGAAAACGATAAAGTAAAGCTCCATCTTGACTCTAGAATAGTATGTGACATCCTCCTAGATGCAACGGCAGCCTTACTCTCGCTAGGATTTGATATCTTTGAAGTCAACAAGAAGGAAGACCGAATCAACAACAGAACAAAAAATTCAAACATAAATATGCCATCCCGATAAGAGAAAAAGTGAAAGTAAATTATGAAGATTTAGACAATGAGAAGATGGCAAGAACGTATACCTTAACCGACAACTCAATAACAAGTGAAACTGTACACAACGAAGAAGTAGAAATACAAGTAGAGAAAGAACAAATCCAAATCACGTTCACATGTAACAACAACCAAAGAAAGGACAGTAATACAAGATCTTTGCTGCCTGAGAACGATGATGATCTAAAAAACTGGAACTGGATCCCGGTTGCATTGACAAAATCTAATAGAACAAAATTAGCGCCAGGCCGTTCCAGCTAAATCAACAATTAGCTGTGGATCATGGAATACACGAGGATACAAAATTCTTCTACAACAGGAGTGGATGAAAGGCCTAGACATAATATGTCTCCAGGAAACCTGGATGACCGATCCTCCAATCTCTGACGCATATGATATCTGTTTTAACCCAGCCATTAAAAATGAGAAAGGAAGACCGATGGCTGGATTAATTACACTGGTCAAGAAAGAACTAGGATACAAGATAACTGAAGATATACATGTAAACGCGTACATACAAGTGATCCACATGTACAAACAAGATGAAGATCAAAGGGCTACAGATTCAATCCATATTATTAACATCTACTGGCAACATAAAACAATGAAACCAACGTGCTTTATTGACATAACGCAATTACTCGACGAAATCAATGAGCAAGTTGATGCGTCTAACATTATACTCTGTGGTGACTTAAACATCAAGTGCATAGAAGATAATACATCAGAGCATATGAGCGAGTCTACCACAGCTAAGCAATGGTGTATAGAGATGGAAGCACGAAAGATGCATATGCTGAATGGAAATACGTCTGGGGATATTCCAGCTAACATGACCTGGAGAAGAGACAACCAGAAATCCATTTTAGATTACTTCTTCGTATCTGAGACTTTGTACTGGAGAATAAAGACCATGCAAGTCCACGAAAAGCAAGAAAGCGACCACAACTTGGTGGAAATAACTCTGGCCAATATAACATCAGAATCCCGAGCTTATTGGAAACATGATGTTGTCATTGATTCGTCAAGACTCCGTTTGAAACTTGAGGACTCGAATGTTAAAGACATTACAGCTATGTATAATTCTGAAAAAGATGTACTGGAATATGATCATATTCTCACGCAATTCAAGGTAAAAAATCATACCCTTAAAAGACCAGGCTTTGTACCAAAACATACATTTGATCTAGAGATTCTAAAACAAAAACGTAAAATGAGATCACAAATATGAGCTATACAAATAACGAATACTCCAGAAAAACAAAGCAAAAAAAAACACATTATGCAAATGTATAAAAACTGGTTAAAGTCCCATAAGTCGATCGTGAAGAAACGCGATGCCGAAATTATGTTAGCAAAGCTCGATAAAACAAACACGCGAGACTTCTGGAGTGTCATTAACCAACATGGTACCTCGCAACAAGGAACCATGACAAATGCAGTAAAAGAAAAAGACTGGATAACTCATTATACAAATGTATATTGTAAGAAAGAGAATGCAAAAGAGCCAAAATTTGCACCCGTAACATCATGGGACTTAACTTTTGAGTATGATGAGTTCTAACAATCATCAAAAATCTAAATCTCTCAAGAGCGCTGGGCCCAGATGGGCTGAGCAATCACATATTAAAACAGAATCCCGATGAATGGGCCAGCTTCTGTCATGCACTCTTCCATAAAATTGCGACCTCACACTGTACCCCGAAATCCTGGAAAAGTGCTATTGTAGTCCCTATATTCAAAAAGGGAAATAGAAGAAATCCGAAGGACTACCGTCCAATAGCACTTCTAGATGTCTTGGGAAAGGTATAGGCAACAATGCTAACACGCAAATTAAACCAATGGATCCACACTACAAACCAACTGGACCCAAGGCAGACAGGATTCGTTAAAGGAGTCGGGTGTGCCTTGAATCTGCTAATTGTCAACACTCTAAAAATGGAAACGATACGATTGGGCAAAAAAATATACATTGCTGTCACAGATTTTGCTCATGCTTTTGATAGTATTCCTTGAGAAAAGGTATGGGCCAAATTACACGCTTGGAAATGTCCCATAAGTCTTATATTGGCAATATATGCGAATTACATACTGAAACTAATATACAGATTAGACTGGACAGAGCTGGTAAATTATCGGATGCCATACCTACCCACTGTGGAGTCAAGCAGGGGTGTCCATTGGCATCCATAATTTTCAATTTATTTCTCTCTGATATAGATGTCACTCTTGATCAGATCCAGTCATTCCCACCAGAAATAAATGGTCAGCAAATAAGCCGTCTTCTCTACGCGGATGATCTAATTTTATTAGATCTTACTCCTATAGGCCTGCAACGAAAACTAAATGCACTAGAGAGATATGTTCAAACTAACGGACTTACCATTAACACGGCAAAGTCTGAAATTCTCGTGCTAGAAAATCTTAGAAGCAAAAGCAAAGGCAGAGTAAGTAAATTCTGCTGGTCATTAGAAAAGACTTTCCTTCAAAGCACACCATCGACAAGATACTTAGGAATGATCATCAACTCAAGCATTAATGACACACCTTGGGTTGCTAGTGTTAAATCTGAATGCCAACAATTGGCAAATCAAGCATGCATTATCCATAAAAAATATGGACAATACTCACTCCTCCCAGCCTTGGTGTTTTACAAACAGAAAGCAGTTCCAGCACTCATATATGGAGCTGAATGTGCATTGGGGCCTCATGGGAGCTGTGGAATTCCCTTGAAAATACCTTTTGGACCAAGGTATTACATCTGCCCCAAGGTACTCCGACGGCGTGCATCAGATATGAGCTCGGCCTAATATCAATTCACGCCAGAATCTGCTGGAACACGCTAAATCTATACTCGAAAATAACCAACATAAATACTCCTATTCAATTTGAGATCTTAAAAAACATTGAAAACTCCAAGGAACTAAATGTGCTAACCTCATGGGTGGAGAGCTGCAAGATGATTTTAAAGAATCTTGATACTGATACCAAAACCTTACACAGTAACCCAAACCTGGTGAAAAAATACCTATGGAGAAGTGACTGGATCGCAACAGAAGAGAAAAGAAGAATGCACAAATTGATGGAAAATGTACCACATGAAAAACGAGCATACAACGAAATCCCAAACTACCTAAAATTATTTCCAGAGATGCGGCGGCGTGATTTATACTTTAAATTCAAATTGAATCTATTTAAGACACAAGAGCGAAAAAGCTTATGGCAGAAAAATAAAAACATGACAAAGATCTGCAGATTCTGCGGGCTATGTGAGGAGACGTTAAAACATCTTACTTTGCTATGCACAGCCCTCACAAGGGAACGAACAAGATGCCTCGGAGACTTGATCAACAAAAGACCCTTCCTAAATGCTGACGAGTGGTGGCAAATCTTGTTTGATGAGACAGATAGGAAATTAACTTTTGCCCTTAGCTTTTTTATAGCTATTGTGGAAATTAAATTAAATAGCTTTGAAAAGGAAACTGCTTAAGAAAACGGCCGGAAAAAACTGCTGAGTAAAACTGCAACAAGCTGTTGAATTAAAATGTTTATGTTATGTTGTGTGGATTCGATGATGTAATCATATTTTAAAGGTTTGTAATAAACCGTATACAATAAAAAAGAAATTAAAAAAACAGTATTTTCTATTTGTTCTTTGTGCAGATGGTGTGCTTAATTAAAGGGTTTATATTTGTATAGGACCTTGAATAAACATTCCCTTGATTTTGAATTGTGATACTGTGTTGTTTGAACAACTACTGATTCACCTTCACATACCTCTTGAGAGTATAGCCTTTCCTCTGCCCACGTTACCACAAAATGTATATCTCTTACCTGTCCCTGTTTTACCTTCATGATTGTGTTGTATTTTGGTTTGTAGAAGGGTGAAGGCTGAGTGGGCACATTCACTCCATTCATCCTTGTACTCCTGTGGAGCAGAATCGAATTCATCACACAGCTCTTCTCCCCTCTCCTCTATCTTTCCCCACTGACTCGATCCATCCCATTTCTCATTGCTTGCCACCTTGGGGTTCACATTGGCAGAATTCTGAAATGTCAAGAATTCATTCTCTCTGTTGCTATAGTTTCAAAGTTCAACATCCTCAACAACTGCAAAATACACCCCTTTCTCACATTTTACTCCACTACAACCTTGTACTCATCAAACTAAACTACTGATCTAGCCTCCCTTAGTGGTTTTTGATGGTGGCAAATGTTGATGTTTCATCTATTTACTATGTACTGAGAACAGTCCTTTATTATCACATTAGTCTTTGCAGTATGTGTCAGAAAATATCATGCAGTATTGCTGCATGCAGGGGGAAATGCAATGGGTATCAAAGGGAATCAACAAATGTTCTGCAATCTCACAGATCAACATATGCAGAGATAGTATAATGCAAGCCAACACTATTTGGAAACAAATGCTCTCAAATACACAAGCTTTCTAGAAGAGGACCTGGACTCAGCACAGGTTTATCAATGGTTCTGTAGTTTCGTGGAGTGAGCTCTATGGCAAGCACCCCACTCAGAAAATAGGTCCAGTACCACTGCACGAGAAAATATTGCATGGAAACCCTTGACCCTGATTGGCTGTCAGGATGCCAACATTCGCCCCAAGGTGCTAATAGAGTTTAAAGAGAGATTGCAAATACAAAGGTGACTTTTCAATTATGCAATGAAGATGCTGATTCAGCACCAGGCAGAGGGGTGCAACTACCAACTTCAGGAAAAATGGGGGTGATCAGGGACACTGCCAAGGGAGTGACACAGGATCCCCAGAGGCAGTATCAAACCTCAGGGACCAAGTATGGCGGTAAACAAGGGGGGGGGGGGCACTGTATACACAACATTATCAATTCACTGGACCATGTGCTGTTTGATTAGTGCATGCCCAGCTGTAATAAACAGCATTATTTCTTGCCTGGTGTACACTCCTTCTTGGACTACTACTGGTAACTCATTGATTACATGCCTTTAGGGGACTCCTAATACAATTAAAAGAACACACAATTGTTGCACAAGCCATTGTGGTTAACATACAATCCCACATTAGCTAGTGGTGCTATGACAAATGATTGTGTAGCTTGCACCATGCCAAGAAAGAAAAACCTTCGACCAGCACCTTTTTGCGAAACTCTCTATAGTGTACACATGTGCAAACAAAATATTACCGTGATATCTCTGCAACATTGTCATGCATCCTTAGTACAAAACACACTGACAATGTGCTGCACATTTGCTGTCTTTCTGCCAGGTGTCATGATTAATATTTGTGCTTCAGATGAAGCTGCAAGGATGGCAATTCATCATTAATTTGCGCCATCACTAGCAACAAAATAAACTGGAAAAAAGGAAAAGGTGCATACTATGTGCATCTTATGTTATGATTCGAGGCATGTCATGTGAAAAGGCTGATAATCATCTCTTATATGTTTTCGTATTGTTATATCACTTGACTTGTTTGTTGTTGTTTTTTTTTTTATTATCAAGTAATATCATTAAAAAAAAACGAATACAAACATAGGTTTCCCAAGTATATTGACTACAGTACAGACATTGTTCAACTTTTTTTGCAAATCATAAACAATGGGCCTCATTACGAGACACCCGGTCTGGAAATAATGGTGGCGGTAAATCTGCCGCCACCATTGTTTCCTGACCGAGTGATCTCGAGTTCTGCAGGCGGGAAGTGTCATTCCCGCCAGGTCTGACCTGGCGGGTTTAACACCACCCGCCTGCAGGCGGACGTGGAAACACCGGCACCATCACGAGATGGTGCCAGTGTTTCCACTTCCCCATTCCCATTGAGTCCTATAGGACTCAATGGGAATGGGGATTTACCGAATTCCGCCTCCGGAATTCCCGGGTCACCGGGGTCGTAATGCCCCGGTAATTCCGGGAATCACAGAGGCGGAATGGTAATACGAGTTCGGCGATAACCTGCCGGAATTTCAGGCACGGTTACCACCGGACTCGTAATGAGGCCCAATGTCACTCACTCGGAGATCTCAACAATGCTGCCTTGTCTGTTTCCGCATCACATCAGTTACTGCAGCAGATTAATAGCTTATCTTTGACAGGGTATCAGCGTTTAATTTTCAGATCGAGCTTCTTTGTTTACAGCGTTATCACTTTCATAGCACATTTGTTTTCTATGTTTGCCGAGAGAGCAGTACGTAATTTGTAACCACAACAGCTCATAAACAAAGTGCTTTACAAGATGAATGATTAATCCACGTCTTGCTATTAGTAATGGATAGGAGAACATTGAGCTACTCGTCAATAGCAATTCACTGCAGTTGCCGTGGTATAGCGTAATGCAAAGAAGTAACAAAATATGAGCTCAATCTAGTAAATGTCGGAATGCCGCAGTTGCAGTGAAGAATTGCTGTACGCACATTCAGTGGACACACAGCACAACAGACAAGATATTTTAGACCATGAACATCGTTTTGAGCACTTACAACAGAACATTCACTGTGAGCTGAAAAATTGCAATATCAGCTCTCAAACTTAGACTGTTGACTGAATTGCGTACAAGTCAACAACTTTAATTTTCCTTATGTTGCATTTATACAGTACACATATTTAGATGAGAGACTCAACGAACAAAAGATGACATATGAGAAGTTGAGAGGTCCACTTTTTACAAACCTCCACCCCCACTCAGAAGTTACTGCGATGTCTGGAAATCCCATGCATCAAATGTTGTTCTGTGATAAGACATATCAACTTGATATTCATACTGAGCGCACATTTTCTTATATACATAATTCCAGTCTTAAATATCCATAAGACATATATGTTCTTCTTTCATGAGTTACTTCATTTCAGTAATTTGCTGAGCCAAAGTTTGCATTCACCATTTACAAACCCAGTTTAAATATGTGCAGATTGGCGAGCCAGCCAGCAGATGTGAAAATATAATTGTGAATAAATATATTGCCGACAGAACCTGGATTTACAACAATTCAGCTTTGGTGCTACATTTCATTTATCTTGTAGCTCACATTGATTAAATGTGTTGCCGTGACATTACTACAAAAATTGGACAAACAAAGCTGTGTATAACTATAATGTTCTTGAATGTCTAGAATTAACCAGCTTCTTGCTTGGTAGTGATATAGGACACGATTCATAGAATTTGTTTTGCGCTGCAAAGCCGCTTGTGCCAAAAAGTGTACTTTGCGGGGCGCAAAACTCATTTTGCCGATTCATGGCTCCGACTTTGCTTGGGTTTGAACTCAATTCGTGCTGGTGCTTTCCTACGTTGCGTGGTGCTGAGCATTTTGAGCGAAACACTACACAAGTTGTGGCAAGTGCCAGCGCAAAGAAACAAATAGGGGGCGGAACATGCATATTCCTCATTCATTGCGTAAAACAATTAGGAAGAACGAGGAAAAGTGTCGGCATGCCGAGGGAGGCATCAACCACAAAAAAAGATAACATGTCCAGTCAAGCGAAAACATAACCCAATTCAGGGATTAGTAACCGCAACATCCCGAAGCGAAAAGGCACATGCAAGCCTTGAGATCTCACTGCCATATGATATGTGATGCAACATACAAAGCGCAAAGGATATGTATATAAGCAAGCAATGCACACCATTTCAAAGTTGCACTTCCAGGATGAATCCATCTGTAGTGGCAGCAACCTTATATATACAGGGAAGAAGAAGGTGGATGAGGATGGTGAGGAGCAGGATTTTCCATCCCCGCACAGCGCTCTTTTGGGATGGCAAATGACGAGGTGTATGTGAGGTACAGATTCCCTCCCCATGTCATCCGAGACCTGCTTAGGGAGTGGGAGGAAGACCTTGCATCACACATCATCTGCTCCCATGCACTCACACCCCTGGAGAAGGGTCTGACAGCCCTACATTTATTTGGCTATCTGCTCATTCCAGCACACCTCTGCCATTGTTGGGGGCATATTGCACACCACACAATCCCGGTCCCTACACCAGGTATTGCAGTGCATTACATCACATATGAGTAGGCACATATACATGTCACACAAATCATAGGCAAGGCAGAGAGTGAGCCGGGTGTTTTGTGCCATAGCACACTTCCCATGGGTACTGGGAAAAATTGATTGCACGCATGTTGTGTGTCAGCCCCCCACATGCAAGCAGTCACTTCACACACATCATAACAGACCATGACAATCAATGCAAAAACCAACCATTTACACATTTTCAGGAGATAGTGCCTACCCGCTCTCACCATTCCTGCTCACCCCATTCAGGAATCCTGCCACTCCAGCTGAGGTATGATATAACACAGCACACATAGCCACTAGTGGCATAGTGGAGCACACAGGATGCTCAAGTCATGCTTCCTCTCCCTTAACCACTCTGGCAGCGTATTGCTATATGCCCACATGTAGTATTCAAATCATTATTGGGATCTTGTGTCCTGCACAATGTTGACACATGGCATGACATACCAGTAGAGCAGCAGGGGGGACATCACCCTCAGACACAGGCACTACCCATCCCCTTGGCAATTCAAAGGGCACAGGGTCAAACTGCACTCAATCGGGTCATATAAACCTATGTCACATGTAAAGCAGCCCCTGTGGAGCACACACAGTGAAACCACATACCTGGTCACCTTCAATGATGAATCAGTGCTATTCCACCTTGCCCTTAAAAACACCCTGGTAATGTGTGGCAGTGAGAGATAAACTATGTGCACCCATATACATCAAATCAAGTGTGCAAACCACTGGCACAATCATAGCAAGTGGAAACAGCAGTATTCTCAAAAAGTACACAAGAGAATCAATACAATCTCTTACTACTTTCACGTGCTCACCACCAACAATTGTGCAGTCAGACACACAGCAAAACACTGGAGAGCCCAAGTAGAACGGCACAGCATATAATGAAAGCAGGAGCAAACATTTGTGATGACTGCTCTGGATACCCTAGGCATGTCTCACCCTGATACACAGGTGGAGTGGCTACTCCATTCCCTGACAACAATACAGCTCATAAAACACATCTCAATATAAATAGTCATACAGACCGAGAAAAGTGCAAGTTCAGTTTAAGAAACATGCCCATCTGACCTCAGCTTCATCCCTTCAGAGTATGCTCCAGCAGTCTTGTATCATTTAGCAATTCATGTGTCTGTAAGGTGCTGAAACCAGCCTAGGCTTCTGAGATGTGGTTTGCAGGCATTTCACAGCCATGTGCCCTTGCACAGTATCAACATTCTCCCCTAGCAGAATGACTCAGAACAAAGGAAAACACAAATTCAGAGCAAGTAACACATCCCTGTACCCAATGACACTGTACCCTGTGCCCCCCTGAATGCCATGCAAGTTGCAAGCAATGACTCATCAGCCCTCAATCTCCATGTCTCCCTCGATATCAATGCAGCTGGACTTGCTTACCTCAGTCCAACACACTTAAAACACCCCACATATTGAAATCTTCCCCTCCCACACCACCGCCACAGTGTTCCCCCTGATTGCCATATAACAATTGCAAGCAATGACTTGCCAGCCACCCATCTCGATGTCACCCTAAGCAGACATGCATCCGGGCCTGCTCTCCTCAGACCAATGCACTGAAAAACACCCTGCACAGTGGCAACATCCCCACCCACAACAACAGCACTGTGTGCCCCCCTGAGTATCATGCACAAATGCAAGCAATCACTTGCCAGCCTCCCATCTCCATCTCTCTCTGCACTTATGCAGCTGAACCTGCTCATCTCAAGCCAACGCACTGAAAACACCCCACAAAGGGACAACATCCCCACCCACAACGCCACTGCTGCGTGCCTCCCTGAGTGACATGCAACAACTCTAATCATTTGCCTCACCAGTTTAAACAGACATATCATAGTGCAGGCTATCCTGAGTGAAATGTCAGAGAGAAGCAGACACCAGATGTTCTGAATGTTCTTCTGGCTCCATCCCCATGCTGGACAAATGATTAGCATTTCAAAACCATTATGGACCACCACCACGGTTCCCTTTGCCATCACACTGGCCAGACAGTGCACCATGTCTCAGGTCCTGTCACAAACGCTCAAGCAACACCACCACAGAAGAATGGATGAGAGGTGCAGGTGCAGGTGGCATGCACAGTGCAATGGGACCACACTTCAGCTGCTGTATGCTGCCCCTTATCTACATAGGCCCACAGGCTTTGGTTTGGCTCACCAGAATATACACGTTGGTCTGTGTCACAAGATCAGTTGGGTGGGTAACAAACATCACTGCAGATCCCTGACAATCTTTGTGGGCCTACCCGTCTGGTGGTGCTATGTAGTCGGGGTACACTGAGGACAGTCCACCACAGTTAACAGTTGCACTGGGAGCTGGGACCTCTGTCCCCTGTCGTTGCCTTTGTGATCCTTGAAAGATGCTGCAATGTTTGTCAGGGGAGTGTGTGCTGGTGGTCAATCACCCTTGGCCATGTGGACATTTCAACATTGGAGCTTGGGGTCAGTGGCACCCTTCATCGGAGTGGATAGCCACCTGCTCCCCGGGCCTTTCCCAGCCAACCTGGAGCCAGTTGTGGTGCACCACAGCAGTGTTAATTTGCCCTGTGTTGGCTGGATGAACCTGTGTGGTGGTCCTGCAAGTGGATCTGCTGTGTCGGGTGACCAGACTGCCCCACATGATGATCTCTAGATGGAATCCTGTCTTCTCCAATTCATTCTTCAATGTACACTTCATCTGTCACTCACAGTACTTCTTGGCTATTGTTCTCACAACTATACTCATCCATGGATGGAGTCAACTACTCATGTTGTGTTGCATTCCAAGTACTATACCTGATCCAACCATGCCGGCCTATGCTACTAGCCTAACACCATCTATTTGGTGTGCCCTGAACAGAAGGACTTGGGCCCCTTGAGTGATGCTGGGGTGTCGGTATACTGTATACCACATTTCCTACACTCGCCGCTGGATGTGTATGCAGTGCTGGGCTCTTTCCTCCCCATGTGCTGTTTCTACAAGAATCCTGGTCAGTTACTTCATCCCTGCCCAGTTAGATGGTCACATTCAGCATTTCCCCGCATATGTTATGAAGCCATACTGGGTGAGCAGAAATGTGTGTGGCCGGGTCCAGCATGGTACCTTTTCTGTTGCAAAGTGTGTGCTGTCCTGATCTGCAACAAACACCACTTGGGGGGTGCTTGCCTCATGGACATGGTTGCGAGGCCTGGGTCACACACCCGTCACATGCTGGCATTTGTGGAACACCACAGACAGCCACATGTGGCACAACCAGCTGCCCCAATGTTAAGGGAATGTGCATTGGGGGTTCAGACCACCACCATCACCAGGTGCATGCTGTCGACGTGCCTCACCTGACCCAACAGAGTGTGAAACTGGGAGGCCAGGAGGCCCTGGAACCACGTAACTGCACCAGGTCCATGGATCCAGTGACAGTGCTGATTGAGGTCTGAGTTTAGGAGGACAAAGCTAACGGGGAAACTCTGACAGCCCCAGTAGCACCCCAGGGAGGGTGTGGGCAATTGGCATAAAAATGTAACCTCAGACAAGCATAGCCTCAGGAGGAATCTGTAGCTGCAAGGTGAGTTTGAAGTGATGATGATCAATGTGTCCTACAAATCACACACTCAAATTGCCGCTAGCTGCATTCTTCATTGATGCGTCAGTTGAGTTATCCACCAACAACAGTCACAGACAACTGTCCTCCATTCAGATGTTGGACAGAACTTGCTGGTGCAGGAGAGGTTAGGGGGGAGGTAGTGTCAACTGTCCTGCCCGCATTGCGACACAGATGTCCTGCCCGCATTGCGACACAGATCCATGCCCTTTTCAGCATCCAAACTATGGAGTCCAACAAGAACATTGTGGACAAACACGTTTCATTTGCACTGCCCTCTTAGTCTGCTTACTGTTCTCTGTGACAGCATGATGACCATGATGGCAGCCAGGTCTGGGGCAGGGATATGTGTGCCTTGTTCAAGACCACCAGCCCGATCACAAGATCCAACTAGGGCCAATTACAATTGCAGCAACTGTAACATATGCATGTGGATTTGGTCTCACCATGACTGCTCCCACCAGACTTGCACCCCCATGATTCCTCATTAAAGGATGTGAACTGAACACATTGCATTCACAAGGAATCAAAGGAATCATGTGACATTGAATCAAGTCACTACCTACCCAAATTAGGAGAGTCCAATTAGCATGCCTGCTGCCTTCCCTGGTGTAGCTTCAGTCACTGAAGTGGCCATGATATGCCATATTTTTCTAGGTCTGATTAATGCATACATCCCAGGAGGTCAGTGTCTGCTGGCATTTATTAGCTGTACGTCCACCATGGAAATAAATGTAACAGAGCCAGCCATCAAAGCAGAAATCACTAACTGAATGAGCCATTTGCACTGTCACCATAATAGCCATGTGTACACAAATGTGCATGGCTCACTCATTCAGACATACATATGCCACTGGCTGGATCCTCACACCATCTGCATATGCCTGAGTGTAGCAATGTGGGTGCCTTGCACCTGCCTTGGGCTGATCTGCATGCCATCTGGGGCGACTATGGGACAGAAGCAAGAGAGCATGCAAAGCCCCAACACTGGGGATTTGGGCAGGTCAACCACATATGCACTGGCAGGACAGCCTGTTCCGAGGGTGGTGGTGGAAAGGGAGACACTGGCCTAAGGCACAACTGAAAATAGGAGGGGTCACACCACATGCCACCACCAGTGTGGTGACAGGGGGGTTGGCACTCCACAGAACAGTAGTTTTGAATGAGTGCACATACATGCTCAGTGGCAAAGGGTGAACAGGATGTTCAAGAGGGCGGGCACTGGAGAAATAACACCCAACCCAGCGCACTCTGAAAAGGCCACCATTGAGCTTCCAGAATGCTCTTCCTCTGCTCTGCCTGTAGGGGGAAGTCACCCATGTAAGGGGGGGCCCACCTGCGGGGACATACCTTTGACACAGTCCCAAGGTGGGTAGAATCAATTTCCTAAAACTGTGGCCATACATGTGGGAAGCCTGTCAATATGGGGAATGCTTTGTGGGTTACCCCAGTCAGAGCCACAGTTCAGAACCAGGGAGCAACCAACACAATGAGGGTGCATTGCATGCACAGATGGACTGGGTCCCGCCTCTGGCAACAACAGGAAGGTCACATCAAAGACTGTGTGCACCAATGAATACATAAAAATTGGATCCCAGAAAAATCACTAGAAGTGAATAAAAACACATTGGGCCTCATTACGACCCTGGAGGTAACCATGCCACTTTTTGCGGCATAGCTACCCACATTCCGGGTACCGGGTCCGGGTTCCCTTAATGGGGAAATACTGGGCCATTCCGACCATGGAGGGCCCGGTATTTCCCCAGTCAAGGAACCCGGAGCCGGTCTATCCTCATTCCCATTTAAGCCCCCATAGGGCTCAATGGGGAGCATGCTAACAACGGGCCTGTTAATGACGGGCCCGTTGTTAGCATGCTGGACCACTCGCTGGACTCGCTATGGACGTCTGGTAAAACCAGGGGTCCTTTGCGGGTCCCGCGAGCGGACCCCGTAATGAAGCGGTAGGGGGTTAACGGGGCCGGCAGCTCTACAGGCCCCATTAACCCCCTACCACCTTTCTTGTAATGAGGTGTATTGCCACCAGAGTATGTCAGGCACTCTGGGCACAAGGGTCAGCCTGCCCTGGGATGCAGGCAAAGGCGGGGCATTGATGGTAGGTATAAAAGTTTGGCACACCTACTGTCAGGTTGCCCGGGGGCCTGTGGGGTACCCTTGGATGCAGGGGAGGGAAAGTGACACCAAGGGAGGAGGTGGAGGGCTGGGGAGAGTAAGTACAATTGGGTGAGCTGATGGGGAGGAGGAAACAGGGCAAGAGGGACTGGAGAGAGAGGAGACAGAGGTAAGAATGTGTAGCTGGGGAGCGGAGAAAGTGAGTGAGTGGGAAGCAAGGAGGAGATTTGCGGTGGGGACATGTGGGGACAGTAGGGGCTGCTAGAGTGGTTTAGGGCTGAGAAAAAGAGTGGAAGAGAAGACGGCAGAGACAGAAGGAGATGAAAAGAAGAATGCAAGGGCATAGAGGGCAGGGGGCACACTAATGGAAAATAGTACAAGTTGGGGGTGAAGGAGGACAATAAGGGGAGAAGGTGAAGGGCAGACTGGGAAAGAAAGGCCACCTGCTAAAGGGACCTCCTCAGCTTCTCATCCCCAACCCTCATGGTCAACTTACCACAGCAGGCAACCCAGAAAGAGACCTAGGTTACTGTAGTGGCAATCTCAGTCTAAGGCTGCACCCATGCTCTTCCTCATTTCTTTTAAAATACCCCCTTTCCTTGTTTTCAATATTTATTTCAAACACCCCTTTTCCCAGAAATCAAGGAGTCAGTGAAACAATTATAGTTTGCATGTTAACAAATTAGAAACATCACAGACAAGTCAGCATTGGCAAGTTTAAAATAAAAATAGGATAATATGGGGAGTGTATTCACAGTGCAATAAACACAGGGTGAGGGGCTTTGGAATGCAAATTGCACTGTGTCATAGCAGCCTGTGCCCTAACAGCGTGTGTAGTAAGAGTCTGTCATTCATTCAGTCAAAGTAGCTTTATTCAACATAAATAATATTGTTGCTGGGCACATATGCATGCATATAAATCAAAATATATATAACATACAGTCATAGTGCTATGAAAACATTCAAAGAAGAACGGAAATATGAAACAGAAGAACCAACTTTGAATTATTTTTTAAAGTAATGATTTCCCCTTAAGTTATAGAGTTTGCTGCCTTTTAAATCATGTTTCTTCTTAGCCATGCTCTGTGTAGGTAGCTTTCAGCACAGAGATCCGGCTTGATGTTGTTCCATTGCATCAGTTATAGTTCATGTGCAATTTTCTCTTAAAATGGGTTTGAGGTGCAATGTCTCGAAATCCAGATGCATAGGAAAAAAGAAAAGAAAATGTGCAACAGTTTCCTTCATGTTAGTGCGGTGTTGACAAACATCACTGTGTAAAGTGTTCAACGAATTCGTGAGGTACGCAAGAGGAAGTATAGCTAAATGAAATCTAGTATGCAGGGAATGGGAAAAGACTGGTTTAATGACAGCCACATGGTTGTCATACCCCTGCACATGTTTAATAGCTCAGTACCCACATCCTATAGAGCTGTGTTTGCAATGGAGCCTTGAGCGTTCTTGTGCCAGTATGTGGTGTGATTCATTTTGTGCATGGATTTTGTCCCACTTTTAGTGCCACGTGGGTTTAGCTTAACTACTGTACTCCTAGAGAGGCCAGCAACAATGTAATATGCTTACACCAGTGGATGGGCTGGACTCCTTCCTCTGTAAGGAGGTCCAGAAGTGACTCTCTATATTCCCCATGGTTTGTTGATGCCCTTAGATGAAGCCAATACACAAGCGTTTAGGTCCAAACACATCTGTTATTCTTTTTAAATTGGTTTCCACATACAAGGAATATTCAGGGTGTTTTGGGGAAGATTTATGAAACTATTAAAAAACGTTTTTTTTTTCTCACTCCTAACATTACTGTTTTTAAACATCCCCATAGTTCTGCTACATATGTTACTCCTGAGCTTGCCTGTATATGATATGCATCAAGGGACGAATGAGGAAAGAGCCACATTACATACGTGTGGGCACATTTAGCATCAGCAGTCTAAGATTATATTTTATTTCTCCAATTGGTGAACCATTTACAATTACTCAAGAATAGTATACCTACATTATCATACTAAGTCACCTGTTCTATACCAAATCCATTCACATTTAGTTTCAACTTGGGCACTTTAATGTGGTGGATGGAAAGTAATTGCTTTCATTTTTGCATAATTTTACTCTAGCCCTTTGTCCTTGTAGTTTTCATTGAAGGCCTCTATCTGTTGTTTTTTTAGGCAAAAAAGAGCTATGGAAATTAAAATAGCATAATTTGCAAATAATGATAATGTTAACCTGCTTCTGCCAACTCGAGGATCATCTGACTGAATTTGAAGTATAGGAACACTGAGACCACAATATAATATGCACAAAAGTGTGGGGGCTAGTACACAGACCTGCCCCCAACCAATGTCCAGCCCACTGCTGCTTTGATATCTATATAGAAACTCTGTAGATGAATGGGTATGTTTAGATATTTTACTAATTCCGATAATGCATCCCACAAGACTTTATTAAATGCAGTTTTCAAGTCGATAAAGCATCATACAAGCACACCGTTCTTGGTGAGGCATACTTTTGTTGTAAGAGAAAAAGTCAAAAGCTCTGACCAGTGGTATTTGTGATCCATGTTGGAAACCTGCATGGAGGTTGCTTACTGCTTGGTTTCCTTTACCCATTATGTCAAACCGTGAGTACTGCCAGTCCTCATTTTTACCAGCCTCATCTAAGAGTCAAATAGGGTGGTAATTAGCAGTGTCCTTTCGCCCTCCCTTTTTGGTATTTAATTTATTTACTTACTTATTTTAATTCTTGATAACGCGCCAAATCGCCCGCAGGCCTCCCGGTGCAACAAAAACAGTACAAGACAGGGATATTCAGTAGAAACAGAGAAAATCAGAGACAAGAAGAAGGCAACAAACTAGTCAGAGGACTAGGGTGTGTTAAAGAGATGAGTCTTGAGGTTCTTTTTAAAGATAACCAGTGAGGTTGAGTCTTAAGGTGAAGAGGAAGTGAGTTCCATAGAGCTGGCGCAGTGACATTGAAGTTGGTTTTTCCAAATTTGACTGAATGAAAGTGAGGCTGACTGAGCCTGACCTGCTCACTCGACCTCAGTGAATGACCAGGGTCATAGCGCTGGATGCACTGTGTCAAGTAGATGGGTGCAGAGTTGTTCAAGCATTTAAAAGTAAGAGTGAGTATCTTAAAGGAAACCCTCTGCTTGATGGGAAGCCAGTGCAATTTCTTCCGGGCTTCAGTGATAGAGAATTGCCTAGGTAGACCCAGTACGGCTCTGACTTCGCCATTTTGAGTGATATGCAAGGCAGTGATATTGCCAGCAGAGCTCCTTACACAACACACCCAGTAAACCTTATTAACCAATCCCTTGCTCTGCTCAGTCTCATGTGCATTCCTCTCAACCCCTAAATTCCCATATGTAATTCGCGCTGTCTGCGAACAACCACGGTGCCCGCGGAAAAATCAAAAAATCTGAATGTGGGGAATGAATTTTTTAAGAGTGTGCCACATTTCCCATTTGAGGTTGGCTCTGAAAAGAGACTTTTTTTGGGGGGTTTTGCAGATGCTTCACAAACCCCTTTTATTTTGTATTTTTTGTTTGTTTTCTTCTTATTTTCCTCCAAAAATCTTTGCATTAGCTTCTCCAAAGCAACACTTATGTTCCAAAACAACATGGCATTTCCCATAAAAGATAAAGAAATGCCATCTTCTTAAAATAAACAACATTACCAGAATCAATGTTCTCATTATTACCAAAGAACATACCAGCTCTAAAAATGAAAGCAAACATGGCTCGGTTGATTGCACACCTAGCAATATTTTGCTGAGAACAAAACACAAAACTATTGTCCTATATTGCCCTAGGTAGTTACCCAGAAAAAATAACCTTGGCATTTTGAAGTATTTTCATTACTGCCTGAACCAAGTGTTCCAAGTCTGCCAACAAAGTTGGGGCACTGACATAGCCCAAATGCAAAGCACCACAGTGCAAAACAACAACATGTGGACTGTTCACCCTCCGCATATCTCCACAAATGTGTACAATTCCCTGCACATTGAAACCAGGCACAGTGCTCCACACCACCTCCACTCCTTTAACATCAAAATTGTTCGCCACATTTCTGCATTTAGCATACTGATCCAAACCATGCACAAACATATCTCCAACCACCAACACCGTGAGTTTCTCCACCTCCACCTCTGCCATCTTCACTAGATACAGCCTCTTTCAACACAAATCACAAACTCAACATCTGATTGGTTGATCCCTCTAGTCTCCTTTCCATGCTGGATTTGCTGAGGAACCCCAGATGCGGATGCGGTGTCCACGGAGTGCGTAACACTGGGGCAGCCCTTCTACCCTTTCCACTTAACTCTCTGCACCATTTCCTCATTGGCTACTGTTAAGCAGTCACACAATCATCCATCAATCACATCCAAGAATTCTACATCTAACTCTATCATCACAGATCAGCACTTTAGATGTACTATTGATCACTCTCAGTACAATTGTGCTGTGACTGCAAAGGACCTACAGCTACAACTACTTTAAAACTCCCCAAGTTTTCTACCTGCATATTCATGCACATCCACATGCATGAACATAGACTACAGTTATGAATATTTTCTACACAGTACATGTACAGCTCTTCTAGGAATACATATAAACCTAGTAACTGCCACTTACCCTGAATAAACTGTAAAATGAAATTACTGTCATTTCTACCATCTGCTATGATGAAGTGTCACTTGCAAACCTGTCTGCTCTCCAAACTTTTTTTACCCACACAGATATCTAAAAAGAATATTATTTCATATTAAAAGATGGGAGAAATAACAGTATAAATTTGAAAAAGGCTGTCAAGTGTGTTATAAAATTACACGCAGCCAGGATGAGCACATGCATCTTCATTCAAGCACACACACAGACAACATCATTAGAAAGACTCCCAGCTCAAACAACACCACTTCCTCTATATGAAATCCTTCTGCTTTATTTCCCACACCTTCACGAATGCATACATTGCATGCTTTTCTGTACATTCTCTGCTATTTACCCTGTAAAAATAGCAAATAATGCATATGATTATTTCTTCTATCTTTTAACATCCAATAACATAACATTAAACAAGTGTGCTCTATACGTTTACTATTATATTCATTTGTAAAACATATTCAACTAACAGATTCTAAATAAAATATACAGGATGCACATAGGCAAAGGAAAGTGCATGTGCATGCTATGCTCAGTTATAATAAAACACTACTACTACAAAAACAAAAAAACAATGTCTACATTAACAAAAATGCTATAAACACACATATTCACTAACTTCTTTCTTTTACATTTGCATTGAAGACCACTTTCCTGAAAAGCAGCAGCGTCTGAAGTACGAACAAGAACTTAGAAGAAATCTACGCTTTCCATACAAATCAGTAAGTGCAATACAACCATAATAACTTTTACTCAAACAGACCACCATTTTAGTATTGTAGAACAAACATGTGTATTAACCCTCTACCATTAGATTTAGTATTAATGCTTCCCCTCACCGTCTGCATACTTTATATTGTCATCTGAAGCCCAGTATAGTAACACACAAATACAAGAAGAGCCTTCCCCCACTTGATGTAGCTTCCCATTGCACAATCACACAACTCCAGAATCATCCTTACCATCATACTCAGACACTCATGAACAATGCATGCATACACTGCACCACAGCCCAACCCACACTTTATTTTTTTCTCCAACAGGCCCCAAAGAATGCCTACTCAAAATCAACTCTGCAGAAAGCAATTCAGAAGTAGAGCAAATCAAAATAAAAGTGTCCAAAATAAGCATCCATCTCTAGCAGATTTTGTACAAAAAGTTCAAACAAAACAGCTAATACAGTCATTAAGCGAAACAAAACAAGCTTCCATTACAGAAACTTTGCCACCTCTATCAAAATGTAAAACGAATCAGAAAGTGATTAACAAGACTTCAGCTACCACTACTGTTAACGCTGCACTATACATCTTGATGTAGTGGGCAGTTAGCATACCAAAATAATTTTTTACAAAAAATGTTTCACCATAGAATCCTTCAGAACCTTATAAAAACAGGAGAGAAATCCTGCTCAACCCTTACAACCTACCTTAGAAAATTAATCCTAGAAGCTCTCATAGACAGTGCAATCCTTCGCAAAAGAAAGTTATTTATTTTAGTTTTAAACAGAATGAAACCACTAACAAAACGAACTACTAAACTACAAAAAGACTTCTCAATAAACAGAATATCAACAAAAATAGCTTCTTAAACATCTGTAGAGGTGAATGGAGTCACACCACGAGCACATATTTCAATGAAGAAACATATAAACAAAAGCAAACACACCCAATTGCCATACATAGCAGTGGATGAGGCTATGAAAAACTTAATAACACCATTATGGAACAAGAAACTCTGCTCGCAAAAATATCCCCAGAAAACTCAGCATCATCTCTCCATTCTACTGAACCAAAACGTCCAGTCTATAAATGGCCATGCACATCAATGCGTAACATTGCCAAAAAATCTTTCAAATCTTTACACCAGTTCCTCAATCAATGTGTAAAAAGCAAAGACAAATGCAAAATTAAACTACTTCAAAATATGTGCGTTAAGATCACCAGGGACCATGGGTGGCCGCACCCTCCATCTTTGTTATCGGTGCCCTAGCAGCCAGTTGGTGGAAACTTGTAAAAAAGCCTGTGCTTTTGGTGCCTATTGTGTGTATCCAGAGCGAATTGTTATAGTTTCCACTCATTCGGCGCGTGTGCAATTTCTTATGCTGGGATTTCCCCCATTGTCTTTTGCTGCGTTTGAAAAATGTAGTTCCACAAGGTTTGTGATTTTCATTTTTTCCAATCTTTTATTGTCTCAAATTCATCAATTGATGATATAACAGGTGGTGCCAACACGTGTTTCGACTTAACAGGTCTTTTTCTTGGCTACCATTCATAATTTTTAATAACAATGGATTCGATACATATTTGGTGCCAATGTGGTCCCAAGATCGGGCATTCACCATTCGTGATTGGGTGTATATCATGTGACATTTGTGTTTGGACATATGTGTGGGTTATTTAATTCCCAGTGATCGTGATATATATATAATATATAATATACAATATTTAAATTAGTCGCTGATACGACTGTCAAATCTAGATGCCGCTGATATATGCAACTTAGTCGCGGATAGGACTGTCATATCTAGATGCCTTCTGATGTATGCAATTTAGTCACTGTTAAGGTAGATATACCTCGCTGCTTGCATTTTAGTCACCATTGAGTTGTCAAATTTAGACGCCCCACGGCTACCTGCCTCCCAACATGTACATCACCAAAACACTCCTAATAGTCACTCTTTGCACCCTACTCTGCACACTTCTAACCATAATCATAACAATGGACCACACCAATTCCACACCTTGCAATCTGCAAGCGAGAAACACTCGGCTTAGAGCGAGGCTGCCTCGCCTCTATGACCTCAAAAACAAAAGAACTAGACCACCAGGTTCGACCTCAACCCCTACTACACATGACCCTAACCGTCCTGCCTTAGTGGCAGAAAGAAGCCATAAACTTCAAACTGACCTCTATAATCAGAGGAGGCCTAACACTCCCAATCTCAGACTGATCCAAGATAAAATCACAACTCCCAGCCTATCAGGAGCCCTCATCAATGCGAGGTCCCTCAAAGCACATAGCACTGAAATTGCGGACATACTTGCCCTGGACAACTTAGATTTACTCGCAATCACTGAGACCTGGCTCCATGACGCTGCAGGTCCTGCACTCATGATTGCCGTACCTGATAATTACAACATACTAAGAGTTGATCGCCCCAACTCTTGGGGAGGTGGCCTAGCCATCATCGCCAAAACCAAGCTAGATGTAAGACTCACCCCTCACCCGGAAATAACATCATGCGAACTCCTCTCAGCCAAAATACCTATCTCTAACAATAGCACACTAACTGTCCTCCTGGTGTATAGACCACCAGGCCCACTAGGCAACTTTGAGGAAGATTTATCTAGCCTCCTTACTAACAACATCAAAGACACTACCCAGCTCCTATTATTAGGCGAATTCAACTTGGGTTTTAATGATAATGAGGACAAACAAGCCCACTCCATCCAATCTATTCTAGTTGATCATGGCCTGACCCAGAACATTTTCGCCCCCACGCACATAAAAGGACGGACATTAGATTGGATAGCCAACCGAAACTGTAACACTACTATCTCTAAAATCTTGCCACAAACATGGACGGATCACCACCTCATCAGTTTCTCATTAACCATAGAACCGCCTAAACCAATTAACCAGGAAATAGTACCAGCCATGCCAACCAGAAGTAAAAAAGACATTACTTCGGAAAAATTGCTCCCTCTCCTCCTACCAGCCCTTGCTGTTAGCAATACTAACCAGGACCCTAACATACTAGTTGAGACATTCAACAATGCCATGTCCAATGCTCTGGACATAATAGCCCCCATCAAACTTCGTAAAAGCAAACGAGAATCTCATCTCAACTCATGGTTCACCCCTCACCTCAAAGAACTACGAATCCAAAAGCGCAAACTCCAAGCTATCTGGAGGCATGCACCCTCGGCGGAGAGCAAAACCATCCTTAACAACTTTGCCAATAAATATAAGAAGGAAATAATCCAAACCAAAAAAGACACATTCAATGAGAGAATTAGCAAGGCTAATTCTAACTCTAAAGAACTCTTCTCCATCCTCCGGGAAATGGAAAAACCTATTGCTCCCGTAGACAACGTCCCCAAAGATAAACAGAGGTGCACTAGCATCCAAAACGCCCTAGCTAACAAAATTGCAACCTTGCAAACTAAAATTGCAAAGAAGAAAGCATCCTTGAGCCCTACTAGAGCCCACACCATCCACTCAACTAATTCACACAGAACAGCCACCCAACACAATTGCCAACCTTTCAGTTTTACTAACATATCTATCCTAGAAACTGAAAAGGTGATCCTATCACTAAAGCCTTCTAACGGCCAAGGTGACAACTGCCCTGCACAAGTCATTAAGGACGCAGCACGAGATGTAGCACCCTTCATCTCTAAACTAATTAATGCTTCATTTAAATCTAGCACTGTACCATCTAACCTTAAAGAATCCTGGGTACTACCCCTCCTTAAAAAACAGACCCTCGACCCAGCCATCCCTACCAACTATAGGCCAATCACCACAGTCCCATTCCTCCTCAAAATCATCGATAGAGTAGCCTACCTCCAGATCCAAAACTATCTGGAGACGAACCAACTACTAGGATCTCGCCAATCTGGTTTCAGACCATTACATGGCACTGAAACAGCCCTTATCGATCTCAAAACACAAATCGACGAGCTGAAGGATAAAGGTAAAACAGCTATGCTCCTCCTCCTTGATTTATCAGCGGCATTTGACCTGGTGGACCACGCAGTGTTATGCAACCACCTAGCGTCTGCCGCCTATTTCTCAAGTGAAGCTATAGCCTGGGTACAATCCTTCCTAGCCAACCGTACGATGAGAGTGTTCTCCCCTTTAGCCTCAGCGGACCCAATACATATCACTTGTGGCGTCCCACAAGGTTCATGTGTCTCACCTACCATGCACAATGGTGACACATGTTCACTAAGCCACTCTTTGACAAATTGGACAGACTAGGGGTAACTTATACCAACTATGCGGATGATACGCAGATCCTCATACCACTATCTGGCAACTTTGTCGAAGACACAGCTCTAGAAAACAAGATCTACCTCATCATTCAGGCATGGATGGCCTCCCACGGCCTCTGCCTGAATGATGACAAAACTGAGATACTGATCCTGGGTTCTGACTCCAACCTCAGAAAACTTAACCCAAACTACCGTGCCTTCAACATTGATGGCAACATAATCAAAGTGGCAACGGAGGTAAAAACACTAGGTTTCTACCTCGACTCCACGCTATCTCTTAAAAAACAAGTTAATTCCTTAGCGTCCTCCACAGCTTACACCTGCAAATTAATCAGGGCCTGCAGTCCCTACCTTTCCAAATCTAATTGCATCACCCTAGCCAATGCCTTAGTAATGTCGAAACTGGACTATTGTAACGCCCTCTAAGCAGGTGCTAGCAAAACTGTCATAAACAAAATGCAAATACTTCAGAACAACGCTCTTAGAGCAGCTCTGGACATACCCCGTAGAGCCCACATCTCTAACATCAGAAAAGGCCAGCATTGGTTAAACATCAGTGATAGAGTTCTTCTTAAGACACTATCCCTCACCCACAAAGGCCTGAATAACAATGCGCCCCCATATATCTCGGCCAGACTGACAAGAAAATCCTCCACTCAACACACTAGAGCTTCTAACCACTTTCTGCTTGAAACACCCAGATTCAGACTATCCAAAGCGGGTGGGGCAAGCTTCCCGGTTAGAGCTGCTCACGCCTGGAATGCACTGCCCACCGCACTGAGAGCCAACCTACCCTACACCAGATTTAGATGCAAAGTGAAAAGTTGGCTTTGGACCAATGACGACCTACAATTGCGCTAGGCCAGGGCCTTTTAGAATTTTTAACCGCCTGCTACCTCTGTTACCTGACATTAGACTATACTAAACTAGTAACCTGTACTTCACTTATCCTGTACCTAATGCATTCTGTATACCGGCTCTGTAATTTCTTCATGTACTGCATTCCCTGTATGTACTCCATGTATGCAAGCTAAGCTCAAGTATTCTTATGACTGTTGCGCCCGGCTACCCCTGGGTTTTGTGCGCATTATCAAATAAACAATACAATACAATACAATACAGATTCATAGTGATTTGCAGATTGGTTCATACATTTTGCAGTCAAAAACAATTATCAATAGACAGTATTGAGTACATGTTAAGGGAGAGAAAACAAGAGATTTCTGTAAATTTGGTTGGCAAACATCACAATATTAAAAGGAATTAGACACTTACCATCAGAAGGGGTTAAGCCACAGCTGGTATGGGCTGCCATGTATAATGGGCCAGTGAAGCAACTCGGCCCATCAAGAAGCGCTCCTGCAGTGAGAAGCAGGACGGATAGCTCATCATCATCATCGATCAACAGCGGAGACTAAATGGGTCGGCGCATGCTTACCACACTTTGGGAAGAAGGGTTTGAGAGAGACAACAGTGACACAGCTGCATTCTCGCTATCTCAAATATCCACGCAGGAGCAGTGTCACCAATAATCGCAGCCCGCAGCACATGTGCAGGGGAAGAAGTCAGACAATGGTGATCCACGTCCAGGGAGTGCTGCAACCGTGTCTCAACATCCCCGCAGAGACCAGGTGAGCGTAACAACGGGAAGGAAGAAATATGATGAATATCATGGGCTCGGACTAGACACAATAGAAGACCCACAACACCCACACACCCACACACTAGTCTAATAAATGGTACACAGACATGAGCTCCACTGCAAAACAAACAACTAATGAGAGCTGCTATGTGTGCTCTGTAATACCCCATGCCTTGGGTACTCATAAAGTGCTGTTACCACAAAAATAACCTACTGCAGAGGCACAGTGTCTCCTTCCTCTTGCACTGTGCAGAATAAAAAATATTTTTCAAGCCCACACTGCTTCCCTTGAAATGCTGCAGAATTAGAAGACATGCTACTCGAGACCCCAAGGAGTAATATGCCTTAAAGAACCTTTTTTAGTAATAAAGGGAACATTATATTCGGACAATTAGTGGCAAAAGGAGCAAATAACATGCAAAGCAGAAGCACTACGAGGACTGGCAGACGAAAAATTGCAATGGATCCAGAGAACATGTGCCCCGATATGGACCCAACACATAGAGAAGCTCACGCGGGTCACAGCCCTTGAAAAGCCATTCAAACTGCAGAAGGAAATATCCTATGAGCTGTGCTTTCATGGAGAGGGAACAGTGAATATGGGTGCAAACAAGAACTGTAGCAAAACACTCATTATCCCAGATATGAAAAAAGGGACTGCTGGATTAATGGACACTTCCTGGGTTTTCGGCAAACAGGCATACTTGCACCTTCAACAGTCATGGAGGGGCATGTGCTCTCTGGCAACGTTGCATTCCGTCCTGATGGTGATAACTGAAAGCCATATACAAGGGGGAAAGGGCCGTTGACACTCAAAGATCCAGAGCCCCTGCAACCAACTGAAGATGCCCCATACACGCCCTCTCTGAAGAAAAACTGCAAAGCACAGTCTCGAGAAAAAGGAGGTCATCAAACTATATCTCCAAGGCATCTTCCGAACCTTTGGCGCAAATTCCAGATCGGTTCTGATTGTTTAACTCAGCTGAAACGTTCTTTGCCTCCCTTGTTCCAAGCATCCAGGTGCGGGCCAATGCAAAATGGCTCCAGATCACCCGCTGGGAACTGATCCAACTGGCCAACGACACAGAAGAAGGATTCAATGTGATCAAGGTGGAGCTAAAAGCCCTGCGGTTGATGACGATGCAGAACAGGTATGTTCTAGACCTGTTGACAGCCATGGGTGGAGTTGTTTAATGAAAAATCAGGAGCGCATGTTGCATGTTCGTACCTTCTGCAGATGCAGACAATGGAACTCTGTCACATGTAATAGCAGCCGTGCACAACCTTGGCGAACGTATGAAAGAGGAAGGAGGGGTGCAGCCCAGCACCCGGTTCGACAATGGCCCTCATTACGACCCTGGCGGAAAGGGGAAAACGATGGCGGAAATGCAATACCGCCATCCAATAGCGCTCGGTGCGACTATGACCCGTCACCGCAAAGTACGAAGCCATTAGCGACACCGTAGTGAACGCCAACGCTAACTGCACCAAGCACGCGCGCGCGCGCGCGCCATGCCAAACCGCAAACACCACCATGGCGCAAGGGTACGCCAATTCCGACCCTAGCGGACATGTACCTAACGCCATCAGGCATGGCGTAATGTACCATTCCGCCATGGCGAGAAGTACGGCATCGCGAATCAACCGTAAACGGCCCCACTGAGTGCCTGTACACCGCTCCCTGCCCACAAAGTACAACTCCCCGTAGGTGCAATGAAGTCACAATGCAACCATTGAAATGTACAAGTCACCCATGCATGGCAACGAACAAAAGAAACACAAGAGGGGCCAATGGGAGCTGCAGGGCACAGATGGCACGAATACAGAAGCCATCCCAATGGACATGACCACAGTCCCCCACCAAGAAACGCACGCAAACACAGGCACCTGTGACCAGCAATATTCCGAAAATCACATCATTCCACCAGTCCACCTGGCTGACCGGCATCTGTTACACAAAACCCAATCCCCCGCCCCTGAGCATGACAACATTCAAACAGTCATATTGGCAGCCCCCATCCCTGACCTCACTGGGCTTCGTAGGCAAACGCGCCCAGCACAGTACCACGCAACTAAACCCCGAAGCTGGAACCCAATGCAGATCTCCTCACAATACATCGCCCCCCAAATAGGCATATGCCACATCACTTGCAAAGAAAAACGCTACACGGGCCAAATCAGAATAGAAATTTTATGCACCTCAAAGTCACCAAGCCCATACAGCCATCAGGCCATGAACTCCAAAACACTAATCACCATTGTGGGCTGCATCCGCAAGAAATGACCAGCCACTACCTGTGTGTCGCCCTGTTCCCCCATGGTACACAGAGCCACATTCACGTACGAAAAGGCAACATGGAAGCGCACAGAACCGCAGGGCCGACCCAATGGGGAGGCACTAGTCCAGCTGAAAGGCCGAAATGTTGCTCCGAGCCACCAGTACTGCGTAAGGGCATGTGGGCCATTGGCGATCGTCCCATAAGATCGTAATGCTGCTCCACTGATTAACACGAAGCAGCAGGTGTCGGGAGTAAAATCCATCTGCAGGAGTGGCATACAGATGGCAGTGGCAAAAGGGGAGGAGATACCTGTCAACCAAAAGAAAAGAACAAGAACAGAATGGCCATCAGAACTACATTCGAACAACTCACTTCAATGATCACACGAAATCCACAGCCATATGCATGCTAGCCCACTCAAAAGGATCATCACCACCCCAAAACCACTTGCGACTCATAACCATCTATATCGAGGTGCAAACACCATCACAAACGAGTGTACCTGTGCATGCGTCTGTCAAAACAGAATCCATCAGATGGGAATGTTAACGTGCATGGACACAAGTGTCTGAGGACGCGTCGAGACAGGGAGGGCTCAACAAGGCCAGATAGACGATGGTCCCACTATGGCAGCCCTGCATCACATAGCGTAGGGGAGGCGGATAGATCCCAAGAAGCCCTGTACATGGCAAACTCTGTATCAAATCACCTGCCCATGCATCCATTCATCATTCCCTCATCCCGGGATCAAAACGCCTGAATAATTACTCACATAACATTAGAAACATCCATTGAGTCTGTGCGTTATGCAGCCTGCTAAATCCACAGTGCCCCAGCCCGTAATTCCAGTGTTGTGAAGTAACATGTATTTGGGAACGGCCGGCCTCATCGCCCACGTAGCTATTGCGCATCCCAAACTATTCATATCAATCATTGCTCCCTCGCCATGGGCCCTGTCTCAAGGACATTGAACAATAGAACGTTACATTTGCAGTCAGACCTGTGGGCATCTCCTCGCCGCTAGCTGGAAACCGAAAGCGCCGCCCTTCGAATTCCTCATTTGCAACATCACGTCGAAAAGGCATCTGTGGCCGTTTGAAATCACTAATTATTCCATCGAGTGCGGCTGTGTGTGAAAATGGCAACTGCCTTCACCCACAAATGGGACGCCCCGCCCGTCGTTGCAACTCGGTACAGTGATGCATGAGGGCCCACCGTTACTCGAGTACTACGTTCCACTGACCCTTCACAAGTCTGTTCGCGACTGCACAGATAGTATGGGAAACAATGGGACCACAGCAGAATGAACATATCAACCAATTTTACACGGCCATCGGGTACAAATACATGATTGCAATAGCAAGATACCATTCCCCGAATTGCAGCGTTGTGCGCGGGACGTGCTCGGCCAAAGGGGAGAGCAGTTTGCACAGGTGGAATTAATCACCACAGGTGGAGGCCATACAGCCTGGAAACACATAAATTGCACAGCCAGTCTCCTCCCACAACCACACCGAAATGCTACCGGCAGGACTCGCGATGTTGGCCCTGGGGGACCTGATAGCACTGCAAGTGCTCCGACTCCAAGAAGAAGACGAACACCAACTACAACCAGCCGCACGGAGGAGACGCAGGAGGAGGAGGAGGCCAAGCCAGGGCCAGCAAGGCCCACCAGCACAGCCACTACCACCACGCAGGCAGCCCGCAATACCACGCCTCCGAGCACATCCGTTCAACCTCACTGATGAGCAGATCCACACCCTCTACCGTCTGGACCGGGACACCATAGCCGCCATTGTGGACATGACACAGGCTGACCTTGTCAGCATGATAGATAGCCCAACCGCCATCCCACCCCTACTGAAGGTGGTGTCTGTACTCCACTTCCTGGCCACAGGCACCTACCAGCACACAGTCGGACAGTTGCATGGCATTTCTCAGCCACTGTTCTCACGGACACTATTGCAAGTGCTCGATGCCCTCCTGCAGCACGCAGACGACTACATCTCTCTACCACGCTCGGAGCAGGAAATTACCAACACAAAAGTGGGATTCCATGCACTTGCCGGCATACCGGGTTGCATTGGTGCCATCGACTGCACCCATGTTGAATTGGTCGTCCCACATGCCATGGAGGCCCAGTACCGCAACCGAAAACAATTTCATTCCCTGAATGTACAAATGGTGTGTGACTCCAACAGGATCATTACACATTGTTGTGCCCGATTCCCTGGATCAACCCATGATTCTATGGTCTTGAGGAACTCTACAATACCACGCTACATGGAGCGACACGCAGGGAACAGATCCTGGCTACTCGGTGAGTCTCATTACATGCATGATGTTGTGGGGTATGTGAATTGGCAATGACCTGGCAGGAAGGGGGGGGGGGGTGTGCGTACGTATCAATGGCATTCCACATCATACGTTTCTCGTCCACATACAGGTGATGCTGGATATCCACTGAAGAGATGGCTCCTCACACCAGTCCGGAACCCACGGGACCAGCATGAGGAGGACTACAACCATGCCCACTCACGTACCCGTGTAGTCATAGAACAGGCATTCGGCCTACTGAAGGGCCGTTTCCGCTGCCTCAGCAGGTCTGGCGGGGCACTCCTGTACCGCCATGAGAAGGTTGCAAAGATGGTCATGGCATGTGTCATGCTCCACAACATGTGCGTACGTAGAAATGTGCCCATGCCCCCTGACGCAGAACTGCAAGCACCTGATGATGGTCATGATGAGGGTGGGGATGTGGCAGCACCTCATGGAGTCTGCGAGGCACCGGAGGCCCGTGACATTCGTCAGCATCTCATTGATGTATGCTTCTAGCACTCACGCCTGGTGGCTGATACATGGACACGGGACTCGTGGCACTGCGTGTGTCTGGGACATGCACAATATGGACTCTACGCCTATGATGGCCTAGTACACAAAGATCAATGTCCACACATCTCATTGGTTTATCGTGCACTTTTTATGGCATATGTGATGTCATGTTGAACACCCTATCGACCCGCCACCCAAGTGAGCCCAACACACCCCCTCCACCCTCCTACCTCCCCCCCGAACACCAGTGTCCAAAGATGCTCATTGTCAGTGGGCTGTCGCTATTGCAAGCCCCCTCTGCGGGTATCAGGGGCACCCCTGCCTGTGGAGCGCAGGTTCCTTCCAGATCTACGTTGGGGGCTGCCCTGGACGGAACTTGCAACGGATGATGTGTCTGCCTGCTCACGTCCATGCATGTCCCTAAGGGTTTGCGAGAGCTCAGTGAGCACACAGCGCACTGCGGCAAGTTCGGCACATACGTCTTTGGACGTCGCATGCAGTTCCCCCCTCAGGCTCTCGGTGCTTCTCTCAATTTGTGCCCTTAGCGTCTCTGTACCTCTCTCCATTTCTGCCCTAAGTGTCTCAGTTGATGTTTCTATGTCTGCCTTAGTGCCCCCACATTCATCGGCATGGTCCTTGAGGAGTGTGGCCAGTTGCTGCTGTTGTTCGATCAACTGGTCGAGGGACTGTTGCCTCTGCTGGGCCATGGCCATTTGCGGGGGTGTCACAGAGGGGCTGTTGTCCTCATGTTGCCTTGCCACAGGGCTTGTGGGGGATGGCCAGTCGTCGTCTTGTGGGTGCCCCTGCGTGGTATCCTCATGTTGTACGGGATGGGACAGACAGGGGGATTGGGACAGGTCATGGATGGATCTGACTTCGGCATCCCCGTTTTCTGTGTCGGAGCATGCTGCCATCAATGGGGTGTCACCTATGGTGCTGCTGCCACCAGCGGCAGTGCCTTCTGTGGCATCCATTGGGGGGACCTGTGGTGGTGGTGTTGTGGGCATGCTGGCTGCTGGGGTGCCTGTTGATGTTCCCTCCTCTGTGCTGCCACCTGATTTGTGCTGCTGCCGTGTCTTGATGCGTGCAGCTGAGGTGGAGGGTCTCTGGCCGTTGGTCTTGGCCCTCTTTGCAGGTGTGCTGGTAGGGGTGTCCTGTAGCTCGTCGTTTGGATCGGACCCTGTGGTGGAGTAAAGGAGGGCGAGGGTTATTGATGGGTCTGTGGGAATTGGAATGGCATTGTATCACATGCTTTGGGGTGGTACCTGAGGGTGATTTGGGTCGGGGCCTTGGAGGTGCTTTGATTTGTGTGTGGAGTGAGGGTGCAGTTGTTTGGCAGCCTGCAGTTAGGGTGTGCCTGCTGCACGTGTAGTGCGTGTATTAGGGGTTTTTAATTATTTATGTATTTATTGTGGGTTTTAACGTGCGCTATCAGGCCGATGTGTGTGGACGTTCTCCTGGACATGTGTTTCTGTTGCACTATGTGGACGCATGGTACTTCACATGGATGGACTGTGTGGATTTGGCATTGTTTTATCTGGCCCACCTACCTGAATCTTCGGATGTCTGCACTCCTTTCTCCATCCCTCCGACTCCCTCTATGCTCTCCATTCCGATGGTGGAGGCACAGATTTCTTCCCAGGGGGTCAACTTGATGGGTGATTCAGGACCTCCCCCGGTGGCTGTGGCAATGTTGCGGTTGGCAGAGAGTATGCTGCGGACGCGTATCCGCAGGTCGTCCCATCGCTTGCGGCATTGCTGTGGGGTGCGGGGTGCGGTCCCCACCGCACTTACCCGCTGTGCCACCAGAGCCCATATGGCCTTCTTGTTTGCAAGTGCCGTCCTGGTCATTTGCGTGCAGAAGACGACGGCAGCATTCTCCTGGAGGGTCTCTGTTAGCACGGTGAGTTCCTCACGGGAGAAGTGGACCTGCCGCTTGCGGTCGCACGCTTTCTTCGCTACTTTTCCCATTTTTCTTGGTTTCGCTAGGGTGGTTGACGGGTTGGGGTGTGTTTCAGGGTAGTGATTTTAGTGGTTGTGTGGTTTTAGTGTTTTTATAGGTGTACGCCGGGATGTTTCCCGTTCCGGGCCCATGTTTTAACTTCCGTTTCCGTATATTTCCGGTCACCGTACTTTCCGGTAGGCGCACACTGCGGTGACCGCTGAGAGGGGTGGCGGTATTGCACCTAGGGCGCCGTACGGCGGCGGTGTGGGCCGTTTTGGGGTCATTTCCGCCATCGCGGACTTTGCACTTCCGCCGTGGCGTGGTGCTCGTGCCCGATGGGTCGGAATGGGCCGCACTTTGCTCCTTCGTGCAATGGCGGAAACGCTATTTACGCTGTGGCGCTCCGGTCAGTCGCTTTCCGCCAGGGTCGTAATGAGGGCCAATATGTTTTCGTGGGTAATTTCCTGGCTCAGGATGACTGCCAAACTATTAATACCCACCATTGTTTTCCTGCTTTCGATTTTTTGTGTGTGCCAATTAGGCATTAGGTCCTGCGCAAATGCAGTACCTAACAGCACAATGATGATGGTGACAATGGGCAGTGCAAAAGTGAGTGGTGCAGATGATGCACGAGGCACAAGTACAAGCAGGAGATGACTCAGAGCCAAAATATAGGCTGACGGCCATATATAACAAGGGGTACATACATAGGTTTTACCACACAACAATAAAAGAGCCCTGTGAACTAGCTTGGTATGATGAGGTGTGGGTCGATCTGGAGGGGCATGGGGGTTGTATCTACATGACTTGTACCCCAGATGACTATGCTAGGGCTGGGGAGAGTCTCAGGTAAGTGTGCAGAGCATGGATGACACAAAAGGGAACACCTGCATGGGATGAGGCAGTGGCAGAGGAAGAAGAAAGTAAACATCTGTGAATTACATTATTTTTTACTTAAGTACTGAAAGGGGGGAATGTAAGGGAGGAAAGGTCTTTTAGGTCTCCTCCCCTCCATTGCAACCCTCTTGCTCATCCCCCGGCTGCCCTTGCGCCTGTGGCCAGAGGTGCCGGACAGCCCCGGAATGACACATATGGATGCAAAGCTCAAACAGAGGGCCAATTACTGACTCCATTTTGTACCAAACCCTGACTCCATTTTGCACATGCTAAGCAGGCCTCTTAGTAAACCAGCCTGCAGGGCTGCAGCTCTCCCTTGATAACACATACAGTGAACCAGTTATTTCCCTCCATCTCCTCCCCCTATGCCCCTCCAGCCATCCTGTTCTCAAGGGAGACTCAGCGCAAACAAGCTACAAGTCAAACACTGTTTCTTTTCGCCTTCCTCCGTCCATCACTGACCTGTGAATGACCGGGCAAGAGCTTGGATTTGGGAAAAACAGTTTCTATCCACAAACATTTCTCATCACTTGCAGACCCTACATTTAAGATATATACTGTGGATAACCCACAACCTCACACCTCTTTTGATGTAACAGATACATATCCCACGTCTGTGTACCACCCTGTCTCGCCCACTATGCTATTTCCCTCTGTAACGGCTATAAATCCCCTTCTGTGGTTGTGTATAAAGAGGTTGATTCTATGAGAAGCAACAGAATTATTATTTATTAACATGTCTAAATCAATTGCAACAAACATAAAGTTATGATCCATATATCTGGGTCCTTTATTGCTGGTTACACATCGTTCCCTACCAAAGACCCTCGCTAATGTATAACATGCTAAGTGACTTCTTCGATATGATGCAAAATGTATGGTCTGCATGCTCACTTGTGTTTCAATACTATGTATACATGCAAATGTGTTAAAATGGTATAAGATTCTTACGTGTACAATATAAATGGCAAGGCCACGAGCCTAATGTAAATAGGGCCATTCTGCAGCACGATGATCATGATAAATGCAAAGTCATAGCATATAATGTAATCAGAGTTTGTTTATGATTTGTTGTACATGAAGTGGCAATAACGTGTCTTTACCTCATTCTAATGATGCCGTACAAACCCACTAATCGAACTGAACCAAGCTTAACAAGCCTCAGGGCCTTCTCTCCCCTCTCTAGCAGCACAGCACACTTAGCCCCCACCATTCTCCCCCTCATGCTGGATTGATGGCGAAAGGCCCTTGTCTTACTGATGCGTTAATGCAACAAATGTAATCTCTCACCCTTCTGCTGAGCCTTCACTAAGGGCCTCATTACGAGTTGCCCGGTAAAACGGGGTTCATTACCGGCATGTAGGAATGAGCAGGTCCATACTCGTATGAACCCGCTAATAGCGGGTGATTACGAGTGCGCGGGCACGCGCGTTACCCCATGCCGGTAGTGGCAAAACCGCCATGCCGGTAACGGGCCACCAACCCCCCTATACCAGCATTGCGGGTACCACCCATTCCGTAACAGCGTCATAACAACCACTAAACACCGGCACGGTAATACCCGCACAGTGTTACCGCTGTCGCAAAAAAGAACCTGGAAAGTGCCGGAACGGGAAATGAGCCGGCGGGCATCTTTAAAAACACAATCCATTGCCATCCTCCATAACCACCACTACACTCGTGTTGTTGTGTGCCACAACTGAAGCAGGATGTCGAAGGCCACCAGTAAATCCTCCCAAAGGAAGAGGAAGCAGCGTTTTTCTGATGCTGAACTGACTATGCTTGCTAACACCCTCGAACAGCATGCAGACACAATCTGGAGCACAGACCTCAAGCATGCGGCACAAACCAAAAAAAACAGGAGGTCGCTCAGAGGGTGTCGGCAGTGGGGAGCACCCCAAGGAGTGTACGTGACTGCCGGAAGCGATGGGACGATCTCCGCCTCCGAGTCAGGAAGATCCTGGTGGAGAACAGGAGGGCCGCAGTGGCGACAGGCGGTGGCCCACACTCCCCTGTGAAGCTCACCGCATGGGAGGAGACCGCAAGTGCATTCATTGACCCGGAATCCATAGAGGGAATAGGAGACCAGGAGTTCAGCGCTACAACTACCACAGAGGAAGCTGAGTGAACCATCACATCCACGTATACCAAAACATGATGTGGCACAAGTGATGTGGAAGTTAGACTAGGCAAGGCAATGCATGTTCCAAGGCTACATCAACACATCCATAGAATAATGAGTGCCACACCCTGCACCACATGCATGCTGAGTGAAAATCCCAATCTCAACAGAGGTGCAACATGACCAAACCATGCCCATGGGACCCACCACACAGACACCAAACCAATGCTATGCCACCAGCCATGCATTGATTGCCAACATGTCCCCTCAGTACACCAAATGCCACACACCAGAAATGAAATGATGCCTGAATGTATGAACATATTACACCGCAATACATCATAGCTGCCATTTGACAACATCACTGATGACCTGCATCTCTTCTATCTCCTAGGCACCGATGAGGAAGGTGGAACACAGGACAGGGGTGCAAGTACATCCAGTGCACGCAAAGGGACCAGGGCCACGGCCACCCCCCGTCCAAGAAAATGCCTGCAGCAACACCCAGTGTGCCACACAAGGCATCAAGCCTGCAGGAGGCACCTGCAGCGACAGAACAGCAGTAGGCACCCACAACAGTGGGAGCCGTTCCGCCAGCCACCACGGACGTTGTGTCCACAGAGGTAGATGATGAGGCTGGAATCATGTCTGGAATACCCACCCCAAGCCCCATTGCCAGCCCCCACCCACCTGCGGAGTCTGAGAGCCTGGACGATCCGTGTCTCCATGACTCTGACCTTGGAGAATCAGACATTGGGATCTTCCAGGAGAACAGTGCCCAGGATGAGGAGCCCACGCAGGTGCCTTCCACCACCCTGCCAGCCACCACCCTGCCAGCCACCAGTACACCTGCGGCCAACACCTCCTTTGAGGCTCGCCTGGCAAGGGTAGAGGCCCGCCAATAGTCAATGTTGCAAATCATGCATCGACACGTCGATGCTGGGAATGAGGCCATGAGGGCCATAGCCACAGCCATTGCAGCCAATACAGCTGCTGTGGAGGCATCTACATGTGCATTCAGGGAGTGCATGGGGTCACTGACACAGGCCCTTCTTGTCAGCATCCCGCAAGTCCAGCGTCAACAACTTGGCCCAGCCATGGGACTGACAATAGACACCTCCACTACAACAACCCCTTCCACCTCGGTGCAATCGAGCCCTGTGCGGTTAATGCGCAGGAGCGCACGGCGCTCGGCCATGGCACCCCCAGACCCAAAAGTATCAAAGAAATAACAGTATGGCCAATGACGATGTGAAGAACTACATTGGTGAAGGGAACACTGTTTGTTGCACACATGGGGACATTTGGGATCTGTGGGGTGGGTGAGGGAGTTTGTTGGGGTATTTTCTTGGGTTTGTGGGGTGGGTGAGGGAGTTTGTTGGGGAGGTCTAGGAGGGGAGAGTGGGCACATTTTTGCAGTTTTAATTAATACACAAGTTGTGAGAAGAACAATCCATGGCTGGACATTGTTATTTTTCGTGTGCATCCATTTAATGTGTTACGGTGTTCAGTGCCCAACTCCCAACATTCCCTGTGTGCATGTTCATATTGGCCCAGTGTCTGACTGACACAAATCTTTCTAGTCCCTGTGTTTCAGAAGTATACTTGAATTTGTGCTTGCCGTACAGCATGGCCATCCCGTGCATCTCATACTGGCAGTGGGGCTACTTCACCTCCGTCTCTGTCCTCATCATCCTCACCCGGCCCATGCATGTCAATGTCAGGTGACAATGGTACATTTCTCTGGATGCACATGCCGTGCATCATGACACAGGCCATGGTGATCTTTGCCACCTTCTCAGGCCTATATAGGAGTGTCCCACCAGACCTGTTGAGGCAGGAACCGCCACTTCGACAGGCCAAAGGTCTGCTCAATGACAACACGGGTACAGGTGTGCACACGATTGTACTCCTCCTCATGGCCATTCTACGGGTTAGGCACAGGGGTGTGTAGCCACGGCCTCACAGGATATCCTCCATCACCAGCAAGCAGATTCAAATAGGTGTGTGTCACTCTGAACTTCCGTAATTCAGGGAGCACAGTCATGCCGCCAGCTATTTGGTGTGGCCATGCACATGTCCCTGTAAGCATGAAAAAATGTTATCTAGGTGCAATCTGTACTGTAATGAGGTGTGGTAGTCTGGTTGGCATTCAATAGATGATGCAGGGTGTAATCATGCATGCTGAGGCAGATATGCTGTGGTAGTGCAACAATGGTTTGACTCCAATTCATGCTGTTCATTATTTACTATGCATGGTCACACTGCCCACATAGCCACACTTGCCGTCCTGTTCATTCATGCATTGCTTGCCATAACCATGGTGGCCTGGTTGTGCCTCTTACTTGTTCTCATTGATATGCATTATTTGTGATATGTGGCCCAGTGAAGTGTCATGTACCGTTTGACTGGTTCAGGTCAGGAGTGTTTGGCTCTGCATGCATTCTCCAAACACCGGCTATTCCGACCCAGGTGCAGTATTGCCCCCCCTTCATGCATCCCCACACATCAGTACCCCAAAGCACTGCCATGGGACGGTTGTGCAACTCACCAAGCAGCCAGGCACGTGGTCCGGCATGTCACCCCATTTGATGGGGTACCGTGCATTTACCCAGTAACATGGCATCATGTGTTGATCCAGGAAATCGGGCGCAGCAATTGGTAATGATCTTCCTGGAGTCACATACCATTTGCACATTGATGGAGTGGTGCTGTTTGCGATTGCGGTACACAGCTTCTATGGCATGGGGGAATATCAATTCCACATGGGTGCAGTCGATGGCACCAACACAATTGGGCATGCCTGCCAGTGCATGGGAGCCTACTTTGGTTTCGGCTATCTCCTGGGCAGTCCGTGGTAGGGATATGTGGGTGCTTGCGTGCTTCAGGAGGGCATCCAGCACTTGGTTCAGCATGCATGAAAATAGTGGTTCTGAAATGCCATGCAGCTGGCCCACTGTGTGTTGGTAAGTGCCTGTGGCCAGGAAGTGTGGCACAGACACCACCTTTAGTAGTGGGGGGATGGCAGTGCATATTTGTATGTGGCTGGCAATGTCGTTCTGTATTATGTGCACTATGGTGGTGATGGTGTCACGGTCCAACCGGTACAGGGTGTGGATCTGCTCAGGGGTAGGGTTGAATGGGCTGGGTTTGGTGGGAGGTATTGCTGGCTGCCTACGAGGATCTGGTGGCTGCGCTGGTGGTAATGGATGGGCCTGTCTCAAGCTCCTTCTCCTCCTGTGTCTCCTCTGTGCTGCCTGTTCTTGCTGCTGCTGTTGTTGTTGTTGTTGCAGTTGTTGCTGTAGTTGTATCAGTATAGGCAGGTACTCCTGCGCCATGTTTGCAAATGCTAGTGGTGGCATTTTGGTGTAGGAAGGGGTGTGGTGTTTAGTTGTTCTCCTTTTGTACTAGGCAACTCTGCATTGCCTACACCGGGGAGGGGGGTTGTGGTGTGTGGGTGTGCTCAGTTCATACTGGCACAGCCTCCTTTGACTCCACCTGTGGGGATTGTGTGACCCTGTGGCAGCTGCCTTGTATCTAGCTTGCTGTTTGTGGGTGGTCTGAGATGCCTGTATGGCCGGCATTGTGCAGGCCGTGATTACCGGCTTCGCGATGCCGGTATTTGCATGTATGCGTGGGTTGGAATTACCCCCTATTACCGGCATGCCGGTATTTTCTCCCTGAAGGGGCCATTCTTTGGTATGCCGCTAATACCGGGTTTGCGGGTCGGAATGCTATGGAACGGTAAATGATGCCAGTATTTACATACCGGCATCGTTTTTCCCTTACCGGCATACCTCGTAATGAGGGCCTAAATATCCATCCCTCTGCCCCCTGAGGATTCCACCCTTACAAATTGATTTACTAATGCCAATGTGCAGGTCTTAAGCCTCTCTTGTAACTTTGTTTGGGCAGGATCCCAGATAGACCAAAGAATCCACCGTAACCGAACACACTAGCCATCGAAATGTGGTCTCTCTTCTACCCTGAGAACATTGCATTATTGTAGTACTCTCTGGGTTGATCTGAAGCGCATGAGTGTTCATGTAGGCAGAGAAAGCATTAATTAGTATTTGGAGTCCTACCAGAGTACAATCAAAAATAAAAAAGGCATCCGCGTCTGACAACCAAGAAGGCCTTAAATGATGAACTCTTGGGGAAACAAAGGTTGCAGGTTTCATAGTCCCCTATATCTGATAAGTAGAGATTGAACAGGCAGGGAGCCAATATGCAACCCTGCCGAACACCTCAAACCATAGGAATCCTACGGGAAAGAGTACCAGATTGATTTACTCACACTTAAATAGTGAAATGCGAATTTAGGTCCAAAATGTGCCTTAAGAGACCATACGGCATACCCAACTGATGGAGATTGGCCCAAAGATGTTCATGGTCCATAGCATCAAACTCAGCTGTTAAGTCGAATGAGGCTATGAACACTGACTCATACATTTCTTCCCATGCAATATGTTAGATACTTTTGACAATTAAGGCAATTAAAGAAGTAAATACACGTGGGCGAAAGCCAATTTGCAATTCTTTTAAGCGGCAGACCCATAGTGCCCAAGCTTTAAGATGGGACAGCAGGATTGTTGCAAACACCTTGCTGTCCGCATCTAGAAGAGCAAAGAGTCTATAGTTTAGCGGACAAGTTTGATCCCCCTTTTTTTATAAATGGGGAGTATGGGGGTCATTACGACCCTGGCGGTAGGGGATTAACGGGGCTGGTAGAGCTGCTATCCCCATTAATCCCCTACCACCGCATTACGAGATTTGCTCTCCGGACCTGGTAAGGACGCCTGCTAAAACCAGGCATCCTTACCGGGTCCCGCAAGCAGACCAGGATGCAAACAAAGGGCCCGTCATTAACGAGCCCATTGTTTGCATCCTCCCCATTCCCATTGAGCCCTATGGGGGCTCGGATGGGAATGGGGATGTACAGGTCTGGGTTCCTGGAATGGGGAAATACCAGCCCTCCAAGGTAGGAATGGCCTGGTATTTCCCCATTCCAGGAACCAGGACCCGATACCCGGAATGGGGGTAGCCATGCCGCAAATAGCGGCATGGCTACCTCCATTGTCGAAATGACCCCCAATATGTGCTCTAGACCAGGAATTAGGAAAAAGGCACAGACACACCACACTTTTGAACAATACTGTCAGGGTGCCGCCCAAGCCTCAGTATCATTTTTAAACAAGAAGTTATATAATTTGTTAGGACTGGGGCCCAGGAAGTACAAATCTTTGCAATCACCACTAGAAAGGAATCATAATTAAAGGAGGATGGGTCCATCCTATCATTCAAAACCCATGTTGGTAGTGGGGGCACAATGCCCCTGAAAGGTCTTGGAAACAGGGAGGAAAAATAGAGAACAAAATCACTCTCTATTAGAGCATTTAATTGTTTACCAAATTGTGGTTGATCCAGGGTGTTCATGAGGCGCCAGAAGACCTGGGCATTTTTACTACACAGAATGACAAACATTGCTTTGGTGTCCTCCTGATTCCTCATACCATGACTGTGTCTGAGGCAATTTGTATAGCACTGGCGAGTACGCTTCATCAAACCCATCATAGTTCTCAGGGTTATAGGGTTACATCAGACTTAGGGGGACGATTCACGGAACAAACGTACTCCGAAAATCTTGGCGCAAGCTGGCGCAAGCGTGCAATTCATGGAAGTCCCTGCGCGTGTTCCCCTCTGGATGTGCGCCAAACCCGTGCGTAGCGCACACGGGCTCACACATCATTGCAACATCCCGAACGCCATGCGCAACGCGCAGAGGGAAAGCGCACAACGTCAGCGCACACACCAAAAAGGGGGCAGGACACGGGGCGTAACACGCGGAATGGGGAACAACGCGTGAAAAAGAAGGCGTAACTGGGGAAGTACTGCAGGGAAATACACAGAACGCCCTCATGCACGCGAACAACACGTATTCATGGAATCGAATAAGGGAAACCCGTGCACGCTAAAAGACGTGCATAGGCATCAACACGTCCGCCACACAAAGGCAGGCGGAAGCGTCCCACGCACAGTATAAAAGTACATGCAAACAACAAACACGTATATCCAGCTACGATGAATGCCCCGTTTGTCGCAGCACTGATCGCGGGAAACCGCAGGAGGAGGAGAATAGCCAGGGCGCGCATTTTTTTCCCCCGGACTAGCCTTTTTGGGATGCCTGATGACCAGGTCTATGGCAGGCATAGGTTTCCACCCCGTATCATCCTAGACCTGGTCAAGGAGTGGGAAGATGACCTTACATTACCCACCCTGTGCTCCCAAGCATTGAGCCCCTTGGAGGAGGTGCTCAATGTCCTGCATTTTTTGGCCACTGGGTCATTTCAGCGGACAACTGCCATAGTGGGGGGGTCTCACAGGCCACGCGGTCACGCTGCCTACACCAGGTGTTGGCAATCATCACTGCGCGCCCCTCAGTCCGCAGGCACATATACATGCCCAGAACACCCTCAGAAAGGCAGGCCGTGGTCCAGGACTTTTACAGGGTGGCACACTTCCCCAAAGTGCTTGGTGCCATAGATTGCACCCATGTGGCCCTACGTCTACCTCGGCCCACTGAGCAGATCTATCGAAACCGCAAGCACTGGCATTCCATCAACATGCAGGTCGTATGCGATGCAAAGGGAATCATCACCTCTGTCTATGCAAACTACCCTGGCTCTACCCATGACAGTTTCATATACAGAATGTTCGCCCTGAGCCAGGCCCTGGAAGCTGGGCAGCATGGCGACACATGGCTCCTAGGTGAGTACAAATGCCTGTGCATATGCATGCATGTCACACACAGCCAAATACACAAACCCCAATAATCACAACCATTATCACCTCCCCAGGGGACAGTGTCTATCCTCTGAGCAACCACATGATGATGCCAATCTGGAACCCCACCACACCACCCCAGGAAAAATACAACGCTGCCCATATTGCAACCAGGGGCATAGTGGCACGCACATTCGGAGTGCTCAAGTCATGCTTCCACTCCCTTGACCGCTCTGGCGGCCAGCTACTATGTGCACCCCCAGTAGTGTGCAGGATCATTGTGGCAGCATGTGTACTGCACAATGTTGCAACAGGGCAGGACGTACTGCTGGACATGGTGGTGCCCCCACATCCCCAACCACAGGCGCAGGCGCTGCCCATGGGGGGGAAAGGGCATGTGACAAGGCAGCCCAGACCCAGTTTGTGGCCACATTTTTCACCTAAACTCCCACCCCTGCGGAGTGCACACAGGCCTGGCACATACCAGGTGACAGTTGATAATGACAAAGAGACTGTCAACTGTAACAACCTTACCACTCTGCGAATGTTGCCACGGAAGTGCTACATTTTGTGCATCCCTAGCTACTTAAACATAACCAATCCTGTGTGACCAAAACAAATGCATGTAAGGTGTGTATCACACCCCCCCGCAAAACAGCCCATCACAATCCCTAGTATGTCACCCAAACCCTCCCAAACCACATCACCCCTGTCTGCCACACCATGACATGGCATGCAATAGCAAAATGCCAACACATGACCAATAACATATGAAGTGACATGTCACAAATGAAAACCGGCACGAGACAATGATGCCTGACATGGAATCAGATGAAATGACTGACTAACAACCTCCCACACATACAAAGTCAGACACAAATGCTTTCCACCAGTCATAGCATGAACACAACACTGAATGCCTGTTCACATGCATATTTGGCATGGCAAAACCCTGACTCCCTAACCCGTGTGCTGTGTGTGTCTCCTGCAACACACTGCTCACCACACAGAACATTGAGCAGCCATTGTGTTGCAGATACACCTTGAGCATAACATGAAAATGACAAATCAAATCAATAACCAAATGACGCATGTACAGGACTCTTTGATATTCTGTTTAGACTCTTTGTCTTAACAGAATATCTATCACAAATTGGTTTGAGCAATTCCCTGCATATGTGTTTGTTACTGTGTAACCATGAGCCCATTGGGCACCTGCCTGTAACTCAAGCCTGCTTATTATCTCTAACAGCGCCTCGATGCATCTTGATAAATGCAAATAAATAAATAAATAAAGATACCCGAATGGCAATAGATTATGTGCTGCAGGGACACAGCAGGCCTGAGAATGCAATCCGTGTGCACCTGTGGCCATGGAAGGGTGGTTGTACGTGTGGTGGATGATTGTGCAATTGTGTATGTCATTATGGACAAGCACTCAATATATGCATGTGAGATGTGAGATCAAGTGACCCTCAGTGTCCTGTACACATCAGATGTGAACATTGCCCATGTGAACACCCCAGCATGTCAAACCACACCAATCCCCTTACACCTGAAAAGCAAAGACAACACAGGAACAGGCATTGATCACCACAACACATCATGTACATAGTACCCCACAATTACAATGTCAGAGTGCCCAAAACACTGTAGCCAAAGCCAACTGTCCAACCACAAAAGGCCACCCCTCATTAACACATCACCATGACCTTCTGAACAAATGTGTCTGGGGTATGTAGCCTTCTTCCTTCAGGTCTACCTGGCTACAGGATCACCCTACCCCTTGATCTCCATGTTCCAGCTTGCGTGTAAATAGGGCCCAGCCCCCTCAGAGGCCACCTTCACTGGTAAAAATACCAAATCACAGAAAACTCCAAGTAGTCAAACCCACAAACCAGGGAAAAAGCCTGTAGGCACCAACAAACCCTGGAATAGTCTCCAGTAGATGACTTGAAGTAGCAGGAAATGTCAACAAACATGTACAAGCACAATGATAGAACAACCAAGGTAGCACATTTGAACAATGGTCAAACAGGATGGGTACCATTTACGGTACATTACATACAATGAGGATGCAACAAATGATGGGTAGTGTCACTGCTCCGGTGTCCAGGCGCAGGAGTGGCACGAACCAACCTCCCCCTCCGTGGTCTTGGCGCCTGCAAGGTCAAACTTACACAGCCCTCTGAGACCCCGGTGGGTAAGGAGGGTCACGGATATGTTGTTTGGACAGGCATTGATATTCAGGATAACCGGAAAGAGGGGAGGTGGATTTGCAAGGGAAAGTAGGCAAAATACAACTATTCACAAAAACACATACTCAATTAGAGAAAACATGTTCATCATGCACATTGTACCAAATGAATAAAATGCAAGCCTAAGAGAGACTCATCTCTGGGGTGAGTGCTGGCCTCCTGCCTGCGCACTCTCAGGTCCGGTAACAGGAGCAGTTCAATGCTGCAAAGAGAGTGTGAGTTACTAATCTGAATGTGTGTTTGCAACACACACACACAACACCATCCATGCCCCAAAGTAAGTGACTTCTCCACAAACTAACACCCCTGTCTGCTGCTTTGTACCCATATGTTAGCTTGGCCTCCTGATGGTTCATACACTGTCAATGCAGTAAAGCAGGTGCATGTGGGCGCGCGGGAAATGGAAGACGAATGCGTCAAGAATCACACATGATACAATGGCCCCTGGGTGAGCTGATAGACGCATATAGCAAGGTGCAACTTCAGTTCAAGTTGTGTTCTGGCAGCCACAGATTCCAATAGGTAGTGCACGTGGCAATTTGCACATGTAAATGACATGCACTGCCCACGAGTCTGTGCCTTGCTGGGTGTCCCTGTGCGCTGTATCAGTTCCTGGCTAGGAACGCTACTGCCCTAATAACTCTGCTTCAATGGAGCAGGGGGTACTCGAGGATATATTTGATGGCCCCTGCTTGTGCCCCTGACAACTTGTAAAGCCACTTGGCATTTGGCCCTCAGCGCATGTCAGCTGTACTGTGTGCTTCTCCAACAATGTCTGGCAAAGCTCCCCAGCGTTGGTGCTACTTAGCATGCATGTGCAAGTGTCCTGGTGGAAGGTTGGCTGCGGTGTGAGCCCTTGTGCTGCTCACCTTGCCTGGAGCTCCTGGAAACACATCTGCTTCTGTCGGACGTCTGAGCACAAGCCCTGTGCTTCTGTTTGCGCACACACCAACACGTCTGTACCACCGAACGTGGCCAGTTTTCTGGATTACTCGTCCCTGTGTCTGCTGGCAAAGGTAGTCTGGAGGCTCATCTTCCTGCAGAAAGGGCATACAATAAATGAATAAGGCTGAAAAGTTCCCTGTGTGTGTGTCTTCATGCTGGTTGTCACTGGGCCAGGTTAGAGACCTACATCCAAACTCCTCCCACCATCAGTGTCACTTTGACAGGCCAAGAGTGCAGGCTACTCTCTACAGCATGAAGTGCATCAAGCACATATACAGGGAAGAAAATACCATACATCACAATCCACATCAATTAATGGAGACATCAATCACGTACTCACCCAAATTGATCACAGACATGGGGTGGATAAAACACAACCAATCCCCACTAGGGGTGTTAACACAAGTAGTACAGCAGCAGACAGGCTACAGTTATGAAGAAAGTCCAAAGGTCTTGTGTAAAATTTTGTTACACCGAACCATCCTAGCGAGCCCATGGATAAGGGAAGCAGGAGTGGCCTATGTGATTCAGGACCCCAAGCTGCAAACACATACACGAGACAAGCTCGAAGGGCCCAGCTGGAACAGACAGTGGATGCTGTCAAAAGCCACAAAGCACCACACCGTCACATGAATGCACAATAGACAAACAATATTAAACTATATTAACTAATTAAACTAACTATGAGAAACCTACATAACCTAATTAAAATAACTATCAAATAGTTAATATTAACTAACTAAACTAAAAGCAAAAATCAAAAATGGCCACATACGACCTGGGGGGGAGGCACCCAGGAGGGGGGAGGTACAGGGTGCACCTCAACACCCACATGCAATGATGTTTAGACAAAAAAACAAACCTCCATGGGCTCAACACCTGCATGCCACAACCTGTGCGGGAGATATCTCGTTGTCCGAGTCTGGCTCATCCTGAAAAGGAGGATGTGGCACATGAGCCTGACCATGCCTAGCCACAGCTTGCCCCTCATCGGCAGCAAGTCTGCCGTACGGGTGAGCCTGGTTCTGTGTGGCGATGACACGTAGGTCTGCATGCAGAACCTCTCATGATACACATGCTTCCTCTTGCAAGGTAACACGTGTAACACGGAGTTCTTCCTGCGTGGCCTGGCTGGACAACTGATGCACCTCCCGGCAAACTAACACCCCTGTCTGCTGCTTTGTACCCATATGTTAGCTTGGCCTCCTGATAGTTCATACACTGTCAATGCAGTAAGGCAGGTGCATGTGGGCGCGCGGGAAATGGAAGACGAAGGCGTCAAGAATCACACATGATACAATGGTCCCTGGGTGAGCTGCTAGACGCATATAGCGAGGTGCAACTTCAGTTCAAGTTGTGTTCTGGCAGCCACAGATTCCAATAGGTAGTGCACGTGGCAATTTGCACATGTAAATGACATGCACTGCCCACAAGTCTGTGCCTTGCTGGGTGTCCCTGTGCGCTGTATCAGTTCCTGGCTAGGAACGCTACTGCCCTAATAACTCTGCTTCAATGGAGCAGGGGGTACTCGAGGATATATTCGATGGCCCCTGCTTGTGCCCCTGACAATTTGTAAAGCCACTAGGCATTTGGCCCTCAGCGCATATCAGCTGTACTGTGTGCTTCTCCAACAATGGCTGGCAAAGCTCCCCAGCGTTGGTGCTACTTAGCATGCATGTGCAAGTGGCCTGGTGGAAGGTTGGCTGCGGTGTGAGCCCTTGTGCTGCTCACCTTGCCTGGAGCTCCTGGAAACACGTCTGCTTCTGTCGGACGTCTGAGCACAAGCCCTGTGCTTCTGCTTGCGCACACATCCACATGTCTGTACCACCGAACGTGGCCAGTTTTCTGGATTACTCGTCCCTGTGTCTGCTGGCAAAGGTAGTCTGGAGGCTCATCTTCCTGCAGAAAGGGCATACAATAAATGAATAAGGCTGAAAAGTTCCCTGTGTGTGTGTCTTCATGCTGGTTGTCACTGGGCCAGGTTAGAGACCTACATCCAAACTCCTCCCACCATCAGTGTCACTTTGACAGGCCAAGAGTGCAGGCTACTCTCTACAGCATGAAGTGCATCAAGCACATATACAGGCAAGAAAATACCATACATCACAATCCACATCAATTAATGGAGACATCAATCACGTACTCACCCAAATTGATCACAGACATGGGGTGGATAAAACACAACCAATCCCCACTAGGGGTGTTAACACAAGTAGTACAGCAGCAGACAGGCTACAGTTATGAAGAAAGTCCAAATGTCTTGTGTAAAATTTTGTTACACCGAACCATCCTAGCGAGCCCATGGATAAGGGAAGCAGGAGTGGCCTATGTGATTCAGGACCCCAAGCTGCAAACACATACACGAGACAAGCTTGAAGGGCCCAGCTGGAACAGACAGTGGATGCTTTCAAAAGCCACAAAGCACCACACCGTCACATGAATGCACAATAGACAAACAATATTAAACTATATTAACTAATTAAACTAACTATGAGAAACCTACATAACCTAATTAAAGTAACTATCAAATAGTTAATATTAACTAACTAAACTAAAAGCAAAAATCAAAAATGGCCACATACGACCTGTGGGGGGGGAAGAAACCCAGGAGGGGGGAGGTACAGGGTGCACCTCAACACCCACATGCAATGATGTTCAGACAAAAAAACAAACCTCCATGGGCTCAACGCCTGCATGCCACAACCTGTGTGGGAGATATCTCGTTGTCCGAGTCTGACTCATCCTGAAAAGGAGGACGTGGCACAGGAGCCTGACCATGCCTAGCCGCAGCTTGCCCATCATCGGCAGCAAGTCTGCCATACGGGTGAGCCTGGTTCTGTGTGGCGATGACACGTAGGTCTGCATGCAGAACCTCCCGTGATACACATGCTTCCTCTTGCAAGGTAACACATGTAACACGGAGTTCTTCCTGCGTGGCCTGGCTGGACAACTGATGCACCTCCCGGCAAGCATGTAGCTCAGCCGAGATGGTACGCTCAAGCTGCTCAAACCTCTCCTCTGACCGCACCCTCTGGGACATCAAGAGGACACCCAGAGTGGATTTGAGGGACTCATACTCAGCCCTCAGGGCATCCATGTGTGCCTCTGCATGAGCAGCAATTGCTTGAGGCAAAGACAACATTTCAGCCTGGCGTCCCTGTCTGAGGCCGCCATGTCCAGCATGAGCAAGTGGGCCATGGACTGCGCTGCCTGCTGCTGGAGAAGCACCTGCCTACCAGGGTGGAGCACGGATTGGGCCACACGTTCAATGCTCAAAGCAATGTTATCAAGTGCTGCCCCCCTGGTGTTCTGAATTGGCAATCATGTCTTGCTCCCACTCAGTATACCTCAGTGGCGCGTGGCCACAGCGTTGCTGGGCTTGACACCTGCGGGACCCAAGGACCGGCCATCCTCGTTGGGTTGGCACCGCTCGTGGCTGCACGACTACATGCCCCCGTTGACGTGATGTCCCAGGCACATCAGCAACTGGTGTGGAGGGTGATCCTGTGTCCCGATCTATCACAGGCGAAGGTCCCACCACTGTCTGGCCCCTCAGTGCAGGTATCGCAGACAGAGTAGTGTCCACATCAGAATCACTCACCCTGACGTATGGACCTGATGCACATCCAACTCGACATGGACGTCAGAGTGGTCATCTGGGCTGGACTCTTTGCCAGCCAAAGACAAGATGGTCTGTAGCACATGTGGGTTCTCGCGGTCTACCACCCCACGACCCCCACTTGTGCCGGGTTGTGGTTGTGGTTGTGATAACAACCCTGTGCCTGGCATTACAACACCATCCTCTGGCTCCATTGCGTCATCATCTGTTAGGGAGAATTCTATGTTTAGGCTAAATTTCCTAACCTAGTGAGTCCCCCAGCAGCTTTGCTGGATTTTTGGAGTTTTTTTTTTCATCCTGCCAAGAGTGAGACTCTTTGCCTCCCACTCTTGGACATGAATGTCGTTGATTTCTTTGAATGTCAATGTGTTCTATGGGCTATGGGGTCTTTTACTCCATAGGGCCTCATGTGTTTTGCAATGTGTGTTACACCGCTGCCTCCGTGCCGTAACACTGGGGTGTCCTAGAGGATCCCCACCATAGACTCCATACCCTGGGACTGACTACTGTCTCCCAGGGCATGTAAAGTCACCATTGGCTTTACTAGACCTAAATTTACTAACAGAACTAGTGCAAACCATCCTATTGTGGACGTACTGGTAGGGGTAATTTGATTACCACTGGGTCTGTTGTTCGAGGGGGCACCGTCCCACTCGTCGAGTTTTGGCTGGTGGCAGTGGATACTACTTTTTATATTCAACCGCGAATATATTCCTATGGGATTCTTCCCATTGTTGGAGGCTAATACTTTTTCACATTAGTCTCTAACATACCGCCGGTTTATTTGTCTTAAATAAATACACCGGTTGGTATTTTCTGCCAGAACTCGTTTTTTTTATAATGGCGTATGTGTTCGCCTCTGTAACTCCGAACCAAAGGTTGAGCCCTTTGTTCCACTTTTGGCGGGCTTCTGCACAGAAGCCCTCCAGAGTGGTGCTATTCTGTCTGGGTACCAGAGGGGGTGTGGGAGGGGGTTTAGGCACCCTGGACTGAGTTGCCTTGCCAACTCAGGTCGCACTCTTGTGTGATTGGCCCGAGTGGTGAGCCGCTTAGCATGTTTGATTGACAGCTAGGCTGAATGAATGGGGGTTTTCTGCATAAAAGCAGGGCTTTTGGGACTGGAACTTCAGAAGTCGCCACAGGATCTAAGAATCCGACGAGGGTAAAGCTGAGCCGACCTGCAACGACGACACCTCTGGTGGAACCCTGCTGAACTGACTCACCACTTCCCGACAACAGAGGAGAACTCCCTGCTGGAGAGTCTTCTTCCCCTGACTGGTGGGAACAACCAGTTCCTTGCTTTTTCTTCGCTTCCAGGACATCTAGTGGTCAAATTGCCCGTGCTGAGCACCCCGGCAACCGGATAGCCACTAACCACTGTACCGCGACCAAAAGGTGGTGCCTTGTGACGGAGCACTCCGCGGCTGGTCTCTTCCCTGGTGGTGCAACGATCTTCAACTTTTCCTCGACGACGAGATCCTCTCATCTTCCGGCAAAGCCCTGACTTGCATCCACCACCAGGAACAACTGCCCCCGCCGGAGCTGGCTCTTCACTTGCAAGGTGCTGTGCCGCCTGGCTTCCCTTGAATCGGTTAGCGTGAGGTGTCTTAAATGCTTACCTTTCCATTGGGTTGCCTCCAGACCTTCTTAAATGTTTGTTCTAAACTGGTCGAACCTTTCTGTGACATTTTGCTACAAAGACTTGAAGTGCATTTCCACTGTGATACTTTTGGGACATACAGCCTTGCCTCTCTCCGAGTGGGCCTGGCCTCTGAACTTTGTGATTTACAGTAGACCCTGCCTTGCTCGCCTTGCATTTGTTTCGTAAAAGTGTTGGTACTGAGTTGGTTTCATACCCTGCCTTTTTCTCTCCCTTTCTAACGAATACTAGAGTGCTATCTCGGTTAAAGCATTCACCTCTGTCTGCAAATAAGTGGTGCCGTTGAACCTAGGCTTGTTGAAATATTGTTATGGGATTGATATATACTTATAGTAACTGTGATTGAAGTTGTTTGCCATATTAGTGCCAGTGTGTTTTCCATAGATGTGTTTTTAATTAAATAATTATATATCTTTACACCCAAGCTCTGATCCGTGTCTGTATGTTCTACTGTGTAAATTGCCCTATCTTGTATACTCCAAATACGGCCTAACTCTTCTTGAGGGAAGTCTGACTGCTCAGCCACAGCTACCAAGTGAATCTGTGTGGTACAGACTGCTACCAAGTGGGTTTACTGCCAAACACCTGTAGTCCTAAATCATTTTCAGTGGTCCCAGAGGGAACTGCACAGGTTTCTGCCTAACACTGGTGTACAGCGGTGGGATTTGTATTGAGTATTCAGTTTAGAGTGCTTTTCAACACTTTAGGATAACTAACCACAAAGCTTAGCACTAAAAAGCAACTTTCTAAAAACATGTCTATTATGGAAGTTTACAGTCAGGAGTCCTTGTCAGGAAAAAATACTGCGCGTTTGAGAGCTCTCTGTAGACAAGAGAATCTTTCTGTAAAAGGCAAGAAAATAGAACTGATAGCGAGATTACTGAAAACCAAAGTCTGGGTACTGGTTCAGAGGAACCAAATTCTCCAGCAAATGTAGATAACAGTGATGGTGTCGATCTAAATCAAAGTTCTGATGATAGTGATGAAGAGGCTGAAGAGGAAGGAGAGGCTAATGAAACTGTCTCCCCTGCTCCTCTGTCTGCCTTACCAGCTGTATCTACTGGGCCTATAGCAGGTCCCACACTAAGTCCTCAAGTCCTTGAACTAGAAAAAATGAAAATAGACTTAGAATTCAGAAGGATTACTGCTCAAACTGAACAGAAACACCAAGAAATGTAACAAATTCTTAGGCTCAGAGAAATGGAGCTCAAGCATGAGTTAGAAATGAAAAAGTTGTCTGTCGAAACTGCTTCTGTCTCTGGCTCCTCTAGAAGTTCCAGTCCCAAAAGACCCCGGATGCCTAAGGAATTAATTGGTATGTATGAACCAAAGTTGGATGTGTTGGATTGGTTGAGTTTGTTAGAGTACAATCATGGGCTCCAGAACATCACAGGTAATGAGCTACTTACCTGGTTGTTCTCTAGGCTCCCCCCTGTTGCAAATGATGTGGTAATGGAGTTGGGGGAAGAGGATAGGAAAGAGTACAAAAGTGTGAAACTAGCTTTGATAGCTAGATTTGGGAAGATCCCTTCCCAGTATCTTAAGAGGTTTAGAACCCTCAAAAAGCATGATGGTACCCCTTGGGCTACCTGGGTGAGTGAAGGGTTGAAAAACTTAGAGGGATGGGTTAAGGGTTACAAGGTGAACACTTGTGAGGGTATTAAGGATCTTTTAATGTTGGAGTATTTTTATGATGCCTGTTCTCCTGAGCTCAGACAGCACTTGGCTGATTCGAAGGAATTGGATTCCAGGAAGCTAGCTAAGGCTGCTGACTTGTGGGTGGCCAACAGGGCTACTCATAAGGATTCTGGGTCAACTCAGAAAAAGGATGAGGGAAAACAGCATAAAAAAGACTCAAAAGAAAATTCTAATAACTCAAATTCCAAAGAGGGCCCCAAAAAAAACCATAAGGATAAGCCACAAGGAAAACCACAGCAGAATAGTGTACCTTCTGGTGCCAAACCAGAGGGAGACCAGAACAAGCCACCATTCCAGAAAGCGTTCGGAAAATGCTTTGTTTGTGGCTCTGCTGACCATGTGAAAGGAGATAACAGATGCAAGGGTAAACCATCAGGGGTCCAGCTTGTCTCCTTAGCCTTCGCTCCAGAGGAGGAAGTCCAAATGGCAAGTGGAAACTTTCTACTGCTGACTGATGAACCCATTGGAGTCTCAGCCAGTGTTTCTTTAGTGTCTCTGGGTTTGTGGGAAAAACAGAATTTAGATGTCTATAATTCCATCCCCGATAATACTAAAGAGTATTATAAGGACAGTGTCCAGGTGAATGGTCAGGAGACTCCTGCCATCAGGGACACTGGGGCCAGCATAACTGTGGTGGATAAATCTTTTTTTCAGGCTGAGGATGTTACTAAGGCACCCAAATGCCTCACCAAGTTAGCTGGAGGGCCTGTGGAGATGCTTCCCCAATTACCAGTTCTCATCCAGTGTAACAACATGACTGTGAAGATACCTGTCAGCATACAGAGTGAGGTACCAGGACGAGTTCTGTTGGGTAACGATTTAAAAACTCTTGGAGTTGTGTCTCATACCCCCAGACCTCCTAGTAAACAGTTACAGGAGCTAACCAGACCTGCAAGGGAGAGAACCATGAGAGGTACTCCCGAGGAGATAATAAAGAAGGATATCACTCCTGCTCCACTGGATTTGTCAGCTGCTGTCTCAAAGAAATCAGAGGTGAAAGGGAAACCTAAAACTCCTATACCGAAACCAGCAGCCAGCACTTCCGTGCAGCCAACAAGGACTTCCCCTCGGTTGTCCAAAGTTACACCAGTAACTCCCCCTCCAGCTGAGGCTGAGAGGGTGATACAACCCTGTGTGGTAGAATTAGACTCTGAAGAAGAGCTAATGGAAGGCCAGGAACTCATTGGAGATCTGGATCCTGTTGACCATCCTGAGCTGCAGTCTTTACTGGCAGAAGGTGGACCCAACAGGGCAGACTTCAGTAAGGGACAGAGAGAATGTCCAACTCTGGAAGGTCTTCGCCACCAGGCAGAAGCTCAGGCTGAAGGGCAAGAGCCTGGGAAATACAGGTTGCACTGGGAAGATGGCCTCTTCTACAGTGAACCGACCGAGTCTGAACCTGGAGACTACAAACGACTTGTAGTACCCCAAGGGAACAGACAACAGTTCTTGCAGTTAGCCCACGAGATTCCTTTGGATGGTCACTTGAGTTTCAAGAGAACTAAGGGAAGGCTCTCTCTCTACTTTTATTGGCCAAGGACGGGGGCCGAAGTAGAAAAACACTGCAGGAGCTGCCACACCTGCAAGTCCTCTGGTAAGGTTGGTGCCAAGAAAGTGGCACCTTTAGTGCCTCTCCCAGTTGTGGGAGTCCCATTTGAGAGAGTAGGGATTGACATTGTTGGTCCCCTTGATCCTCCAACTTCCTCAGGCAACAGGTTTATACATGGTGTAGTAGACCATGCTACTAGGTATCCTGAGGCAATTCCTATGAGGACTGTTACAGCTCCGGCTGTGGCTAAGGCCCTCCTTGGTATTTTTACCAGGGTCGGGTTTCCTAAGGAAGTAATCTCTGACAGGGGGTCAAACTTTATGTTCCACTACATGAAAACCATGTGGAAAACCTGTGGAGTTACTTACAAGTTCTCAACAGCTTACCACCCACAAACCAATGGGTTGGTAGAAAGGTTCAACCGAACCATGAGGAGCATGATAGGTGCTTTAGAGGAACCCCTTAAACGGAGTGGGACCTTCTACTGCCATGCCTTCTCTTTGCTTATAGAGAAGTCCCTCAGGAGGGAGTAGGTTATTCTCCCTTTGAGCTTCTCTATGGTCATCCCGTCAGAGGTCCATTGGCCCTGATTAAGGAGGGGTTGGAGAGTGCTCCTTCCCCCAAGTCAGTCAGAGTGACTGACTACGTGATAGGTCTCCGGAGGAAAATGTCACACATGATGGCGGAAGCAAGTGATAACTTGAAAGCTGGACAAGCATTGGTCAAGCACTGGCATGATCAAAAGGCTAACATGGTTGAGTTCACTCAAGATCAGCTAATTCTCGTTATGATCCCAACAAGGCAGAGGGCCTTGCAAGACAAATGGATGGGACCCTTCAGAGTTGTGGGTAAACTTGGAGAGATCAACTATCTGGTGGACTTGGGCAATCCCAAGGAGGCTCCGACCGTCTTCCACACCAACAGACTCAAAGCGTATGTCTCGAGACCTGATGTAGGAGCATTGCTTGTAGCAGCATCAGAGGAAGAAGAAGAGAGTGAAGCTCTTACGGATCTCCTCAGAGGCTTACCTTTAGACGAGAAAATTGAAGGAGTGAATCTCTCTTCAAATCTGACACCTGAGCAACAAGAAGAGTGCAAATCTATGTTGAATCAGTTTGCCTCTCTGTTCTCACTTTCACCAGGGTTGGCCCCTTGGGGCCAGCATGACATGCTCACTGGTGACTGTCTGCCAGTCAAAAGCAGCAGAGGATACATAATATCAGAAAGTATAAGAACCCACATCAAAGGTGAGGTCAGCAAGATGCTTGATCTCGGGGTAATAAAGCCCTCTACTAGTCCATGGTCTAGCCCAGTTGTGTTAGTACCAAAGGCGGGATCTAAAGAACTTAGATTCTGCGTGGACTATAGAGCTCTTAAAGCAGTCACCAAGACTGATGCCCACTCTTTGCCAAGAACAGATGAGTTGGTGGATAGACTTGGTTCAGCCAAGTTCCTCAGCACATTTGACTTGACGTCAGGGTATTGGCAAATAGCCCTGACAGACCATGCCAAGGAGAAAACTGAATTTTCTACCCCAGCTGGTTTATACCAGTTTAAGGTAATGCCTTTTGGATTGAAAAATGCACCTGCTACATTTCAACGGATGGTAAACCAGGTTCTGAATGGGATGGAGGACTTCTGCATGGCATACTTGGATGACATAGCAGTGTTCAGCAATTCCTGGGAAAAACATGTAACCCACCTAAGAGATGTTTTGCAGGCTCTTGGACGAGCCAATCTGACCATAAAGGCGAGTAAATGCCAAATTGGACAGAGTAAGGTAGTCTATCTTGGACATGAGGTAGGAGGTGGAGAAATAAGGCATCTGTGCAGTAAGATTGAAGCTGTGCAAATTTGGACAACACCTACTACTCAGACCCAGGTGAGAGCCTTCTTAGGTCTCACTGGGTATTACAGGAATTACATTGAGAACTATGGGACCATATCTTCTCCTCTGAATGTCATCTCCTCTCCAAAATTTCCTAAAAAGGTTAGATGGAACGAGGAGTGCAATCAGGCCTTTGAAAACCTGAAAAAGGCTCTTTGCCAAGCCCCAGTACTCAGAGCTCCTGTTTACTACCAAACTTTCATTGTGCAGACAGATGCTTCAAATGTAGGAATAGGTGCAGTACTCAGTCAACTGGATGGGAAAGGTAGGGAGCACCCCGTTTGCTTCATCAGCCGCAAGCTGAAGGATCCTGAAACAAGGTGGGCAACAATCGAAAGAGAATGCTTTGCTATTGTGTGGGCTCTGAAGAAGTTTAGGCCATACTTGTATGGTTCTACTTTTGTCATTCAGACTGACCACCAACCCTTGAGATGGTTAATGCAAATGAAAGGGGAAAACCCAAAACTACTGAGATGGTCAATCTGCCTGCAAGGGTTTGATTTCACCATTTAGCACAGGTCAGGGTGTCACCAACAAAATGCTGATGGTCTCTCTAGGATGTATGTCATCGACTAGAGGTATGAGATTCATCCAGGAGTGGATTAAATCCTCCTGTCCCTTAGTCTGGGGGGGGGGGCGAGTGTTAGGGAGAATTCTCTGTTTAAGCTGAATTTCCTAACATAGTGAGTCCCCCAGCAGCTTTGCTGGATTTCTGGAGTTTGTTTTTTTTCATCCTGCCAAGAGTGATACTCTTTGCCTCCCACTCTTGGACATGAATGTGGTTGATATCTTTGAATGTCAATGTGTTCTATGGGCTATGGGGTCTTTTACTCTATAGGGCCTCATGTGTTTTGCTATGTGTGTTATACCGATCCCTCCGTGCCGTAACACTGGGGTGTCCGAGAGGATCCCCACCATAGACTCCATACCCTGGGACTGACTACTGTCTCCCAGGGCATGTAAAGTCACCATTGGCTTTACTAGACCTAAATTTACTAACAGAACTAGTGCAAACCATCCTATTGTGGACATACTGGTAGGGGTAATTTGATTACCCCTGGGTCTGTTGTTCGAGGGGGCACCGTCCCACTCGTTGAGTTTTGGCTGGTGGCAGTGGATACTACTTTTTATATTCAACCGCAAATATATTCCTATGGGATTCTTCCCATTGTTGGAGGCTAATACTTTTTCACATTAGTCTCTAACATACCGCCGGTTTATTTGTCTTAAATAAATACACCGGTTGGTATTTTCTGCCAGAACTCATTTTTTTTATAATGGCGTATGTGTTCGCCTCTGTAACTCCGAACCAAAGATTGAGCCCTTTGTTCCACTTTTGGCGGGCTTCTGCACAGAAGCCCTCCAGAGTGGTGCCATTCTGTCTGGGTACCACAGGGGGTGTGGGAGGGGGTTTAGGCACCCTGGACTGAGTTGCCTTGCCAACTCAGGTCGCACTCTTGTGTGATTGGCCCGAGTGGTGAGCCGCCCCTCTCACCACTTAGCATGTTTGATTGACAGCTAGGCGGAATGATAGGGGGTTTTCTGCATACAAGCAGGTGCTTTTTGGACTTGGAACTTCAGAAGTCGCCACAGGACCTAAGAATCCGACGAGGGTAAAGCTGATCTGACCTGCAATGACGACACCTCTGGTGGAACCCTGCTGAAACGACTCACCACTTTCCGACGACAGAGGAGATCTCCCTGCTGGAGAGTCTTCTTCCCCTGACTGGTGGGAACAACCAGTCCCTTGCTTTTTCTTCGCTTCCAGGACGTCCAGTGGTCGAATTGCCCGTGCTGAGCACCCCGGCAACCGGATAGCAACTGACCACTGTACCGTGACCAAAAGGTGGTGCCTTGTGAATGGAGCACTCCGCAGCTGATCTCTTCCCTGGTGGTACAACGATCTTCAACTTTTCCTCGACGACGAGATCCTCTCATCTTCCGGCAAAGCCCAGACTTGCATCCACCACCAGGAACAACTCCCCCCGCCGGAGCTGGCTCTTCACTTGTAAGGTACTGTGCTGCCTGGCTTCCCTTGAAACGGTTAGCGTGAGGTGTCCTAAATCCTTACCTTTCCATTGGGTCGCCTCCAGACCTTCTTAAACGTTTGTTCTAAACTGGTCAAACCTTTCTGTGACATTTTGCTACAAAGACTTGAAGTGCATTTCCACTGTGATACTTTTGGGAAATACAGCCTTGCCTCTCTCCGAGTGGGCCTGGCCTCTGAACTTTGTGATTTATAGTAGACCCTGCCTTGCTCGCCTTGCATTTGTTTCGTAAAAGTGTTGGTACTGAGTTGGTTTCATACCCTGCCTTTTTCTCTCCCTTTCTAACGAAATACTAGAGTGCCATCTAGATTAAAGCATTCACCTCTGTCTGCAAATAAGTGGTGTCGTTGAACCTAGACTTGTCGAAATATTGTTATGGGATTGATATATACTTATAGTAACTGTGATTGAAGTTGTTTGCCATATTAGTGCCAGTGTGTTTTCCATAGATGTGTTTTTAAATAAATAATTATCCTTGTCTGCTTGTTCTACTGTGTAAATTGCCCTATCTTGTATACTCCAAATACGGCCTAACTCTTCTTGAGGGAAGTCTGACTGCTCAGCCACAGCTACCAAGTGAATCTGTGTGTACAGACTGCTACCAAGTGGGTTTACTGACAAACACCTGTAGTCCTAAATCTTTTGCAGTGGTCCCATAAGGAACTGCACAGGTTTCTGCCTTACATCATCTGAAAAGTGTAGGGAAAAAAAAAACATTATTACACATGTTAGAAGCACATAACACACACACACATAGACATCACACAGACAGCTAACACATGAAGCAGACATATCACACACATAAGAGAACCTGCCATGCATGCCTGGTCAATTTGACATTGCATCAGTGAGTAGGCATGTAGAATGGTGTTACATGGCTCAGAAGTGGGTTGATGCAGTGCAGAACATGTGTACGGTACTTACTATCTACATGAACATGTAATTCATGATGTGTATCAAAAAACATGAAGGCAGTGCAAGGGCAAGTTCAGGCATCACGTGCAATGTGCATGCAAAGGGTTGCATGGCTACAGGCAAACCCTACCCCCCTGAGTGGAAATGCAGGGATGCCTTGCATGGTAGCAAAAGGGTGACCAGAGACCTGTGTACTGGCAGACAGCGTTGACTAGCATCAGTGGCATCATCTGAGTCAACTGACTTCATAGCAGATGATGATGGGACAGTAAGCAGGATACATGACAAACTCTCAGTAGTAAACCCATGTGTACAGAAGCCCATACACCAGTTGGACAGAGTCAGTGGGCCTGAAACAGGCTGAGGCCTGTGAGCCACACAGACTGTGACACCCTAAACATGTGTGTGATGCAGGACTGGGCCAGAGTGGGCATGGGATGGCTGAAGAAATGCCATGAAATGTTGCTCATCCTGGACACGTACTACAATGATCATCCAGTGAAGGACACATAGGGGCATGCATGGAATGCACATGGAGCATGAATGTGCACTCATGTCCCTGCGGAGAATCTGCCATCTGCACAGTCCAAGTGAGACACCCTGTATGAAGGGCAGAGGATGTACCCCACTGCATGTGTCTGGCAGGTTGGCTGGTGGAAGTTAGCATGTACACAGGAGGCTTGACCAGGCCATTGCAGTACGCCAGCATGATGCACACCAGTGCAATGGTGTAATTGGAGTGCAGGGGGGGTGGAGGGTCAAGGGGGCATGCCTACATGGAGTACCCGCATGCATGCAGAGGACACATGCACATCAGTCATGCAATGACATAGTCCCAGTGCTGAGAGGAAATAGACCCCTGGCTACATGCAAAAGGGCCAGTGAAATGGAACATGGACCTGAGGGGCATCTGGGTGACTAGCATGTGAGTAGGGTGAAAGTGTGGTGAGGAGGGCAGTCCCCGTCTGCTCTACATGTTCACCATCCTGCACAGCAAGCACACATCAGTGAAGCATTGCATGACTAGCACATGAGAACCATGTACACATAGCATGTAGTGGCAGTCAAGCACAACACATCACAAAGGCAAACCACACATGGGCTGGACATACACGCAACCACACTCACTGGACGGGGCATTAAAGTCCTGCATCTCTCCCACACCTTCGACCAATTCTGCTGGTATGAACTCTGCAACAAGTGACTCGTGCGGAGGGATGTCATCCTCCTCAGGTGGTGGCCAACTGCCAGTCACCAGAGTCACACTTTAATTAGAGGCACGCTTGGCCTTAGCGCTGCGTTTGAGGTCATCCCAGCGCTTCTTGCACTCGCCAGCTGTGCGCACCTCATGGCCGAATGCACTCACATTATCCGGGACATGCTTCCAGTGGGTATTCCGATGGGCAGCCATAGTTTGACAATTCCGCCCCACTAGCATGTCATGTCTGTAGTCCACAAGGGAGTCCAGTTCCTGCGCACAGAAAGGCTTCTTCCTTGATGTCCAGGAGGCCGTGGCTGTGTCTGGGGTCCCAGCCTGTGCTGCAGATGCAACCTTCCTCCTCTTGGATAGTGGTGCGGACCCTGATTGGCGAATGCCGCCCTGATCAGTATGGCCAGTGGCACTGGTGGATTGAACCAAGGAGTGGCAGGTGGAAGGATGACCGAAGGCCTGACTTGCGTCAGTGGCTGCTGGGTGCCCAGCAACATCTGCTGTGCCAGGGTCATTGACCACGACTGTCCTGGTTGGTAGACTTACAACTGGAGTGTTGTTGGCTGCATCTGGCCCTGCACTTGCCAACACCCGGCTGGTCGGGGCAGCAGATGACATTACTGCCCCAGGGACATCTGCTTGAGTCAGGGCAGCCCTGCCTGCACTTACGGTGTGCCTCCTGACCTGCTGGAAATCTTCCATGGACTCTTCAAGTGCCGACGCAGCCTGCGCTGGCAGACCCTGAGCCTGGGTGGCGGTGTCCACAGCTGCACCTGCAGCTACCACTACCCTTTGGCCCATGGCAGTCGATGAAATGGACTGCCGGGACACATGGGCGCCAGTGCCAGATGCAAGAACTGCATCTCCCGGATCCGCAGGCGGTGGTGGCATGACTGCACCGACACGTGGCACAACATCGTCACGAGCTGCTGCACCCTTGCCTCTTCCCCCTCTGCAGCCACCCTGGACACCGTGGAGTCCTCCTACTCCCTGGTCACCCAGCCATGTCCCTGACCACGCCCGCCACTAGGAGTACGCCCAGCTGAGGCGCCCCTCACCTTTCGTGACCTACCAACCATGGCACAGATGGAGTAGTGCCGGCGCAGATGTAGTAGTGCCAATGGGAGGTGTACACGACAATTGTCATGGGCAATTGGGGTGAAGGTGGTGGGATGCAAGATGTTAAAATCACCCCTGCACCTGCAAGGCTGTATGTGACCCCGGTGATGAAGTGACGGGTCACGCAACACTCAGGCACCCCAAAACTGCAGTAAAACCGTGCACGCAACCCACAGACGTGTTGTTTTTTCACGTGCTGATTCACTATGCACCCATCACGGGGGAAACACCCGTTTGCATTACGTCACAGATACGCTTATGCGCTAAGGGCCTTTCCTCGAATTACACGCTGACATGCAGTTTTTACACGTGCCAAATCGCTCCGTGTCAAGCTGTCCATGCGACAAGACATGGAAGACCACACTCCTGCCCAAAAGGCCATTTTCCTGCCCCCCAGAGCCCCGAGCACGCTCCCATCTGCCATCTGCTGCTGCCTGCCTGCTGCCCACATGCCCTGCTATTTGGTGCGTGCACGTCAGCCATCTGCAGGGGTCCAGTTGCTGTGTCCACCCCTGCTGGAACAGAAGACTCCCGACTGGGATACCATCGCTCCACAGCCCAGCCCCAGGACCCAGTTGCCCACCCACACCTGCCTCTGGGTCGCCATGTCGGGGTAAACACCATCCGAGATCACTGGCGACCGCGAGCCAGAGAGGCAGAGGGCTACCAGCTTCAGCAATAAGGACGTGGGTATCCTGGTGGAGCAAGTTCTGGGGCATTATGATGCCCTCTTCACACCATCGCACGCCAACAAGGAAGGATGGGAGAGGATCTGGGAGGACGTAGTGGTTGCCATCAACACGATGTGGGTGGCAACCCGCGACATCAAGCACATCTGGAAGTGCTTGGAGGACTTCAGGGCCAGGACCCTCAGCAAGGCCCGGCGCCTCTTGAAGGCAGAGGATGCAGAGGGGTGCGGGGTCAGCCTGAGCAACATCCAGATGAGGGTCCTGGAACGCATAAGCCCAGTGCTCCACGTCCAGACCCTTCAGAGGCAGACCCGTCTGGAGTTGAGAGGTAAGTGGCCATGCATTGCTGTGTGAAACAGGGCATGTTGCAGTATGCTGGTAGTCTGCTACTTGCCTGTATGTGTGACATAGGCCATGTATGGATGTGTGTGTGCAGGGACATCATGGTGCTGCATGTGAGACCAGTCATGCGTGAACCACATTGATGGTGCATGTGTTCCAATGCAACATGGGGAGCATCATGCATAATGCACACATGAATGCATGCCTGTCTCTGTTTCTAGACAAGGATGGGGTGTGAGTGGTACATGTATGGTGTATATGTCTGTGTGTCTGAGTAGCATGTGTGTGACTTTGAAACCCAATGGATGCATGACACATGTCCGTGACGATGTGTTGATTCACTTATGCAGTCTAGTCATCCTTGTATCCACTGTGTCTGTGGTGTACGAGCCCTGATGCATGACCCTCCGGTGATGTGTGTGCATGGGAACAGTATGAGCCATGATGCATGTGAGTTTGAAGACAACATTTATGTCAATAGAGGCCCTTGTACATGGATGCTGATGTTGATTGCATGTGCCATGCCTCTTTCTGCATGTGTATTGCCTGCATTGACCCATGTGTTATGGAGGGACAGGATGAAAGTGACGTTTGACAGTGCCACTCATGTGTTATTGCTTCCTGTCTAGGGGACTATTGTACAGTACCCTGATGCGTGTGTTCTGTGCCTCCCTCTACACAGCGTTGAGTGAAGAAGAGGGTGGAGACGGCGCTGAGGAGCAAAGCGGCGGGGATGTCTCCACCGGGCGGCAACGCAAGAACCAGCCACCCTCCCAGGAATTGCCATCATCCGGGAGCGATGGGACTGGTGCCGCGTCTGCCACTACGGCTGCAGCGGAAGGGCCGGGTGAGCCCCCACAGGGGCTTGCGATGGTGGAAGACAGTGCGGAGCCATCCAGGTTGGTGGTCTACACAGAGGAGGAGGAGGCCACTACTGAGCCACACATGGGGCCTGGTGGGGGTAGTACCACTGGTGCAAGTGGTGCAGTCCAGGGCCAGGGGCAGGAGGCAGCACAGGTCACCGCGGAGCAGCCTGTGCATGTCATTGTCCCTGACCTTGTGACTGCACCACCATGCACCAGCAGGGATGCCCTGTCCCAGGCCCGTCCACAGGTAGGGAGGAGGCCCATGTCATCTGGCACTCCACTACCTGCAGACGAGGAGACCCATGACCGTATGGGGTCCGTCCTGATTGGTGTCGCGTTGCGCACGCGAGTCATTCGTGATGACGTGCATGCTTCCTGGGGGGACCACGCATGAAGAGCTGCGTGGCAACGTGGCACAGTTGGGAGGGGCCCTGGTCGGAGGGTTCCTACATGTTATGGGCACTCTGTTGGCCCTCCCCTCCTCTGTGGAGACTATGCGCCAGTCGTTCTCACTGCCGTCTTCCGGCCCAGATTCCACCAGGGCCCCCTGTGGACCTGGCCTGACCAACACAGCCAGCTTGGTGGAGATCATATCCCTGCCACAGTCGGGAGTCAGAGGTCTGTCCAGCAGGGGTGGACACCCCACCAAATGGAGATCAGCAGATGGAGGATGTGCCGGCATCATCCGGCAGGGCACATGGACAGCAGCAGCAGGCTCAAGGTGGGAGCGATGATGGCTCGGGGCCATCAACATCAGAGGGGCAGGCATCAGCCGGAGGGCAGGAGGACGCTGGAATGGGTGTGGCTTCCATGTGGCAGCGGTTGGGCCAGCGGATAGATGCAGAGCGGCGGCAGGCGGAAGAGGCACGGCTCACCATGGTCAGGGCGGAGTTCTCCATGCACAGGGCGTTGAGGCGGGCTGAGTGCCTCGAGGCAACTCGCACGGAGTTTGAACAGTCCATGACTGCATTCCTGTGAGACCTCGGGGCCACGGCAGAGGCCCGCCTCCGGGACATCGACATGGAGTTCGATGATGCCCTGCCCCGGGACATCACAGGGTGAGCCGTTGGACTTGCCCGCTGCCATTGTATATAGTTAGTTAGTGTTAGGTTTGCTTTCTGTTTTTATTTCTGTTGGGGCGCTTGAACAATGCCCCAACTTTTTGTATATAGTTCTTCATTAGGTAGGGTTTTTTGTGGGTTTAATTTCAATGGTTGGGCTCATGGACCCTGGATTTGTACTTTGTAAATAGTTCTACACTGGATTTCAGTTCTTATTTTTTATTTTTCCATGGATCAATGGTTTTGTCTTGTTTTTTCACTTTGGATTTGTTTTGCCGGACTGACACTTTGGACACGTGCTTTTGGATTGATTTGGATTCTGCTTTCCTACATTTTTATTTTATTTTTTGGACATGCAGCTTTTTGATCATTATTTCCATTCTTGTGTGTTTCATTTCATTACCTTGCTTTTGTGTTTAATACGTTTTTTTTTCCTACTTCAATGTGTGGTATTCTCTCTTTGGTTTCATGCATGTCACGATGTGTGTTTTCTCAATCACATGCACCCATTGTGTGGGTGTGACGGAAATGTGTTCATGTGCATACTTGCCATTTGGGATGTATCATGTGATGGGGATTTCATTGTGGGGTGGTTGTGTGTTTGGACTGGGGTGGCGTGGGGTGGGATTTGGGTGGCCATAAGGTCCATGATTGTGGATCGTCATGACGTGTTGGGGTGGACATGAGTCGGGGCCTGCTGGCAGGTGCCTGTCACTGCTGGGTGGGTGGGTGAGTGGTTGGGGGATATGAGTCGGGGCCTGCTGGCAGGTGCCTGTCACTGCTGGGTGGGTGGGGGTGCAGGGGGACATGTGTCGGTGCTCACTTGTGCATGGTGACATGTGTGCTGGCTGGGTGGCATGGCCAGGGTGGATAGGCTGTCTGCAGGGCATGGCCAGGGGTGCAGGGTAGTCCCCTTTGTTGTGGGCTGCCTGCAGGGCCTGTGGAGGGGGAAGATGGCACACCTGGGAGGACACACACTGCCAATTCACGTTGGGGCACCCCAGGAATACACGTTCCCCTCCCGCGGCAGCGAAAACGCATGTAAAACTCCCTGCGCACCCCTCTGAATACACGTACTCCACTCGCACAAGGCTTATCGCATGTAAAACGTCCTGCGCACCCCTCAGAATACACGTACCCCGCTCGCACATGGCCTATCGCGTGTGATACTTCACACGCACCCCTGAAATACACGTATCCCGCTTGCACAAGTCCTGTTGCATGTAAAACATCTCACGCACCCCTCAGAATACATGATTCCCACTCGCACAAGGCCTATCACGTGTGATACTTCATGCGCACCCTCGAAATACACGTACTCCGCTCGCACAAGGCCTGTCACATGTAAAATGTCCTGCACACCCCTTACAATACACGTACCACGCTCGCACAAGCCCTATCGCGTGTGATACTTCACGCGCACCCCCGAAATACACATACACCACTCGCACAACGCCTGTCACATGTAAAACATCCCGCACACCCCTTAGAATACACATACCCCGCTCGCACAAGGCCTATCACGTGTAAAACTCCCTGCACATCCCCCAGAATACACAAACCCCTCCCGCGGCACCGAAAACGCATGTAAAACTCCCTGTGCACCCATCAGAATACATGTACCCCACTCGCACTAGGCCTATCGCGTGTAACACATCCCGCGCACCCCCAGGATACACGTACCCCGCTCGCACTAGGCCTATCGCGTGTGATACTTCACGCGCACCCCTGAAATGCACATACCCCACTCGCACTAGGCCTATCGCGTGTAACACGTCCCGCGCACCCCCAGAATACATGTACCCGGCCCGTACTAGGCTTATCGTGTGTGATACTTCATGCACACCCCCCAAATACACGTACCCCGCTCGCACTAGGCCTATCGCATGTAAAACTCCACACACACCCCCAGAATACACGCAGGCACCCCATCCACCCTGGGCATGCCCCACAGGCAGCCCACGCCACAGGGAGGTGATTTTTCTACGCTATTTACCTGGCGCAAGCGGGGTTTGTGTATTCTGAGGGGTGCGCGGGGAGTTTTACACGCATTTTCGTGGTTGGGGGGCTGTATGCTGGTCCACTGGCCTTTGCGCCATGTACTGGGTTTGTGCGCTGGTCATGGTGCATGGGGCGCGGTTGGGGGTGTAACTGGCACTGCTGCAGGGTCGCTGTGCCACTCTGCACCACGGTTGCTTATGTTTGTTGAAATACATGAATACGCTGTGCGCTGAAATGGGTTTTGGCGCACGCAGGTAGCGCAGACTGCTGCACGCGCACACTGTGCGCCAGCCGCGTGTGCCACTTGTGCGCCGAATTCTATGAATTACCCCCTTAAACTTTAAAGACCTCACTGTCTTTCTCAGTTCAATTTTATTTCCTTACCACCTCTTCTTTATAAACATGTGGGTGCCTCTTTGACGTATTCCCCGTCCCCATGGGTTCCCTCCTAAACTAATGGGACCAATATTGCCCAAGACCTCATCAGAATTCCTGCATTTAAACACTGCAATCAATTTAGAGTGATCACTAAATAATGAGGGGGAGATAGTCAGTGACTATTATCAATTATTAAACAGCCAACTATCTACAAATATGTAATTGATGGTGGACTGCACCTTACCATTTGTCCAAGTCGGACACAGCGTTATATCACCCTGCACCGATCCATTCAATTTAAATAATAGGCCCAGACCCTTCAAACAAACCAACCATTAATTACCTGTAATTTGCTTAGCTGTGATCACTGCGCTATGTCTCGTATTTATATTTTGGGGATTTATTTCATGACAAATGAAGGTCTCCTATGAGCATAATCTGGCCATCTACATATTGATCTCACCAAACATTGATACATTTAACCAAGTATCCTAACGAGGATTCCAGATTTGAAATCTTCTCATGCCACTACACATTGATTATTAAAACATGAGCGGTAGCTGGTCTGGATATTTGTACATGGGTCAACAAAGCACCAAAGTGGGAGTCCAAAGTCATCACAGGGGTAAGATCTATACCCAATCTAACGAGGGTAAAGATTCCGCCATATGGGTGGCCCTTTTCCCCTCGTTTGAAAGGCCACCATATATCCATCAAACACAGGGGGTTACTGAAGCCACGTTTCTTGTAGGGAAACCACCATATGGGACTTCAATTCCAGGCCTACATTACTGCGTCCCTGATAATGGGGACCAAAGGTAACACATTCTCTGGGGCAAGTGGTACTGGGTCATGTATTGCTGCCAACATCTCTTCATCTGAGATTTGTACACAGGACATTTGGGCAGTCAATTTTTGCCTACCACTCTGTAGTTCATTCATATGCATAAATATATGCTCCACAACATAAGTTTCCAAGAGAGACACAACAATGGGGGTGCAAGAGGGAAAGATCGAGTATCAAATGTATAATTTATAATGCTCAAACTGCACAGACGGCAGGGACTGCAAGACTCGGCTTGACTCTTGAACTGACAAGCGCACGCTCATGCACAGGCTTGCCTCTTTGAGCACTATCAGTCCGTACTTGCCAAGCCCAGATTCCCCAGGGCAGAAGTAGTTGCTACAGAAAAATGTCTTTCTCTAGGAAACGGAGTAGACCGCAGGGAGTGCAAGACTCGACCTGCCTCTTGCACTGCACTGGTTATGTATTAAAGTTTCCAAGTGCTTTTCCCATAGGTATATTCCTGAGATTTGGTTTAAATATTTTACCAATTGGTCTGAACATGAACATTATATCCAGCATAAACAATAAGTTACTTATATGTAGGTTTTTTTAACACACTGGGGTCTGAGGAGTTATGGAAACATCTGTTTGGAGAATGTCAGGGCAAGTTATTTTATATATTCTTAAGAATTCTTATGGTCAGGTTTGTTTTGCTATAATTTGACAGCTAATCAAGATGTGTAACCCTAGTTTTTCTTAAAGTTATTAATGTATTTTTATATAAATGGGTATTGCAAAAAATATAACTACTAACTATAATGAATTGTTTTATCTCTCACTTTTTCCTTTTTTTCTATTTTTCTCTTTTGATAAGTTCTACATTTTGTACATTTTGTAAAAAATTTATTATAAAACCGTAACATAATACATACAACAAAATTCCTCCTTATGTGGTCAAATGGGGGGAAGGTTTGAGTGACCCACGAGTCTTGGTTTGGCCATCAGGCATGAATAAGAATTGCTTGCCTTTAAACATGAAAACTGTTACATTACTATAACAAAGGGACAGGTGGGCCAGATCTCTGAGATAATGGGATATATCCCACTCTTGTGATCTCACTACAAGAGAACATTCTAATAAATACATGTTAAGATTCCAGTAAGGCTGAATCTAAGGGGCCCTCAGCTAATAAGTATCAGATCTTCTCACATGAAAACCTAGTCACTTTGCCTAACACTGAGCTTCAAAGAATTATATTTGCAATTCGTTGGTACCTTTGACCTCATTTAAAGCAATGAAGCCGACCGGATGCCCAGTAATGGAACATAAACTATGGGGCTTCTGAGAGCTGTTTGCCTGGTTCTTTGTGCTGAACAGGAGCTTTCAGAATTCAAGGAAATGAAGCGCATTTGAAGACATGACAAGACAAGAAATGCAGCCAAAATTAATTTTGCTTATAAAACCAAAACCATATCATCTAGAATGAAATCATTCTCATCCATCAAATTAAACATCACTCTTAATTACTTACCTTTTCAAATCAGTTTTAAAATTAGGAATATTTTAACTCCATGAAAAATGATCACCCATGCTCATGCCAGCATTTCTGGGTGCTGTGGGATCCCTTGTCGCTATGATTAGATATAAAAAACAATTATTTTTGCATTGAAATGTGTTTTAAGCACTCAGCCCTCGCCCTTTCTCATGTTCAGTAATATGATTAACATGGGAGAATGCACTTTTCTTTCTGACTGTATCTAAAGTAGAGTGCGATTTTATTTTCGGTGAAAACCATTAGTATTTTTCTGGCTTCATTTGGAGTGAAGAACTGATAGTATTTCTTTGCAGATAAAGTGCAGTTCTTTGTAAATTAAATCCAATACAACTTGTACCCAGAGTTTGTTTACTGGTAAAGTCAACTGCTTAGGCTGTGAGTTGAATAGCCACGTTCCATAGCTTAATGGACAGATGCTTTATAATGTTCCACCTATGAAAGTCATAGATATTTAAAAAGTGAATGAGGAGGTGACAGTGGGGAGGTGAACATTATGCTGACATAAATTGCACACTCTGCATGCTTCACACTGCATATTTAGGAAAGGCGTTGCAGCTATGGAACTTGATCTGGGAAGTGAAGTGGGAGAGGTTTTCTTCCATGCATTATAAAATAAAACACACAATTTCCCTGTGATGGGTTGTGATGGGTTGCTCAACTGATATTATGTGTGTTCTAAATTGGCACATACAAGCAACCCACAACTCCACATTCATAGAAAGAAGAGGCATTAATTTAATAGTATGTACTTAAATGTAATTTATATGGACCTTTTCTCTGATATCATAACTTTTCTTGGAATTTGAGAAAATACACATTTTAATCTGATATTTACTAACAGAAACAAAATGTATGTAAATGTTACCTGATGATAGTTTCAATGCACTGGCTGATAAGTGAGAAGGTTGACAGAATTGAGGATGCTGCTTGGAAGGGGAAATGTACAATTTGGTGTAAATGCATGTGTGCACAGTTTGTTAGTGAGATGTCACAGACAGGCCATTTTTATTTCTGTATATTACCTATTAACTTGCATTGAGGTTTCATTGTTCTGAATTCACAAGCATTCCAAGCATAAAGTAAGGTGGCCACCTTTGAATTGATTTCATTTTATTAAAACAAAGTATTGATTGATATTCTTGTGTAAGATCTACGGGGTGGGAGCGTATGCAAGGGAATGTTAGGTCAGGCATTGCCACGTAGTGAAAAGAGCGACATATTAACAAATATCTCAACAGAATGATTGTGTGTGTTGCTGTAACAAAATAGCCATGGTAATGTTTAAACTTATAGGATTGTGTTAAGTAATGCAACACTAAAATGAAAGGTTCAGAGTAATATTGGATTACACTTTCATATACTGTTTCATGTGCAATTGATAGAATATACTCTGTCATTTCAATTTGATCAAATTCCTCTGTTTCAACTCAGTCAAAAGAGGGGCAGTATGCAGTGCAGAAGCCAAGCATTTCAGAATGCAGGATGTCTTCAGGGTTAGAACTGTTCATTAAGCATGCATCAATACAGCAGTGTAAACATTCATAATATTAGCCATACATTAAAAACAACAGCATACATAAAATGCAAAACATTTAAAAAAAGGAAGAGGGAAGAAAGAGTAACATATACATTTATTAACAGTAGATAACCACTCCTATATCTTACATTGAAAATAAGCATGTGTGGTTGTTTTACCTGCATGTATTACTGATCCACATCTACAACTAAAGGAGACAACACTACATGTCAACATTAGACTATGCAAGACTCATGGTGATGTTTATGAATCATCCAGAACCGAAAAGCGCTTTACCTGATTTTACTTGCAACCCATTGAAGTTTGGAAAATGGCCACTATCTGTTAAAAAGTCAACACAGAGAAAAAGGAGGGAAAGGAAAGAACCACGTCACAAGATATTCTTAGTGAATGTGCATATCCAAGCAGACGCTTTAGATGGATGTGAGGGTTAGTTTCCTACTTTACGGGGCGTACGGCTCACTGTAGCTTGAGCCCCAACATGACTGGTGGTTCTGTGCTCACTGTCACCCCTGGATACCTCAATCCATGGTTGTGCACAGGTGGTGTGACATCATGCATATCACATAGACAGTGGTATCACCACTGTGCCACATCAAACACTGCCTTAGTGGAAACTCATAGGTAAATATTGTGGAGTACAATATAGTTTGTTATTCATAGGTGAATTGAATGTGGCAGCTCTCTCTTATTCCAAAGTAATGAATAACAACCAGATTAGAAATTACAATATGAGATGAAAAACGGGTAGCAACACCTTTCATGGTGCACGTCTGTTCCTGTGTTTAACAATGATAAGTGGTCCAAGAAGCTGCACGTCTGCAGTACTGTTAGACGTGCATGCGTAACCTTTATAGGCTTCATTATATATTCTGTTATAACACACAAAAAAGCTCTCATATTAGGCAGATATAACACAAGCAATCATAAGTAGGTGAGAGAAACAGCACCATTATATGTTTTATGCAACAGAAAGTGCCATTCATTATTCACACCAATCTGTACATAGAAGGGTAAATTCAGCACCATAGACTATCAGTGAAACAATACCTGTGGAGTTCCATGATACTGTACTTAGTGATATTAAAAGACACAATATTTGATGCTCAAACTAATCTGTGCATAGAAGCGGTCAATCTCACACCTTGGTCACAGTAGGCTAATACCTGCAGAATTCCATGGTATAATCCTAAGCAGTACTGAAAGACACTATATATTCAAAGCAGGGCTGAAAACAACACCATGTAAATTGATTGCAAGGAATACATTCACCATAGGATTCCAAGGCCTCAGCCTCAGTTAGACACTAAACAAAACACATGTAATTCACTTCTTCGTTGATTCCATAAGGAGTGAAAGCATCCAATCTCTCGATCCAATATGTTTCCTTTTGGTCCATTTTTTTCAGCAGATTCTCATGAGCATTTTTCTGTGTGATGAAGTCCACTATTGAAATCTAACCTTTGATAGATCATGCCGTGTCTCCATCCAGTGTCTTGCTACTGCGGAGTTATTGTTTTTTGTAGTTGTGCATGAGAGATGCTCATTCTAGCATTGTTTGCTTGGTTGTGTAGACTGATCCACATAGTATATTCCACACAGGCATTTGATAGCATAGATAATGTTCTTGGTATTGTGTGTGGCATAACTCTTAATCTTGAAAAATGTACCTGATCTTGGGTGGTTAACAATGTCTCCCTTTGTTATGAACCCGCAGCCGGTACAATGTAGACAAGGAGATGTGCCAGTTTGTTTAATAGTTAGGTTTCTAGAAATGGGTCAGTATTAACTAGGCAATCTCTCAGATTAGCGCCACATTTGTAGGAAAAACACTGGTAATGCCTAAATATAAATTCTACCCTGCTATCACACATCGGGGTCCTCCAGTTTTTTTTAATCTCTGATTTTATGCGACCACTTTGAGAGGAATATTTGGATACATAAACCAGCCCCTTTACGAGTTCTGTCTAACAGCTCTTGCTGTGTAGTGTTAACCAATCTCTCCTTGGCCGCATTAATCGCCTTGGGTTGGTATCAAAGGGCTAGAAATATCTTCCCCATTTTTCAATTTTTCAGCACACTGACATGGATCGCTCACTACCCTTTCTACCCTAAGCATTTGGCTAAATAGTACATTTTTTGTTATGCTAGGTTGATGAAAGCCTATTTGATGTAAAATATTGTTTCTATCTGTCTTTGTGATGTTAGTTGAATAATTGCCTTCTGTCAATTTGATTTCAACATTCAAAAAGTGGATGCCATTCTTTGATATCCCACTTGTGACTTGTATGAACTGATCAATGGGGTTAAGGTAAACAATGAAGTCTAGGAGGCTATCAGAGGTCCTCTTCCAGACCCCAAAGATATTGTCGATGTATCATCCCAAATAACTCAAGTAATTATGCCAGACACCATGGTACAAAATATGTTCTTGTTCAAATGAATGCATAAAGCAATTGGCATATGTCGGGCCATAGTTGCCCCCATCGAGGTGCTGGAAATCTGAAAGTGGAATTGGTTTTTGAATTGGAAATAAGATTTCTCTGCAATAAACTGAAGTAAAGCAAGTATGAATTCTTTGAATGCTCGGAGATTCGCTTCATTGAGGAAGAACCATTCAATTGCTTCATTGCCCAAATAGTGAGGGATTGCAGTATACAAACTCCTAACATCAATGGTGAAACTGACTTACCCTGGAGTATATTTTACCTGTTTGAATATCAGAAAATGCATTCTCTTTCTAATGTATATACTGGTCTTTTGTAAAATGAGCTGTAGGAAAAAGCAAATATATTTACCTAATGGCTGGAGTATACTTTCCATAGTGCTTGCCTGGAGGAATTGTGGGGTGTTTCTGATTCTTCGGGAGAGTATATAAATGAAGTATTCTTGGGTGAATGGTGAGCAAGAATCGTTTGGTGTTATGATTAATCCAACCAAATTCTTCGGCCTTAGATGTGACACTGCCATGAAAGTTTTCTGAGTTCAATGATGAAATGGCATGTTCATTTTCTCAAGCTGGAATGATGCTGTTGAAAGTGGCATGATAGTTATGTGGAGGTAGTTGAGAATGGCCAGGTTATCTACATAGGGCACTTTTACCAAATTAAATATATTGAGTGCCATGTAAAACATGTCATAGTATTTTTAATTGGACAAAAGCCATAAAATAAACATTGAACATGCCTTCATATTCTTATACAAAACTGGTATGTTGATTTTCTGAATGCTATGCTTATTGTCTAGGAACTGCGCAGTTAATGACATGACGACTGGACCACACAAAGGAACCAATGTTTAAAGTGGCATGAACATTTTATTGAAGGTAACATAAAACAGTCATTGTTTGGGCAACTGTCGGAATGGCACAGCAAATTTCTAGGGCATATTTGTTGCACTACATTGTATTAACTGTGAGCATGTTAAAATGCTATGGCACTGTTGAAGCTAACATATTGTTTCTTGGCAATGTGATACTACGGTGGTAATGTTCTCTGGGCAGGACGACGTTGGTATAGTATGTTTCTTGGGGCAATGCTGTGCCTTGTCCTTATAGATTGCTGCAGCATTGTGAAACGGGCATGACAATATAAATACAGGCATACTATGTTTCCAGACATAATAACACACTGTCCATGACAAACCGCAGTTCAGAAACCAATCGACCTGTCCGTTGACCATGAGGAGCTCATAGATCCACTCCAGCCAAAGCGCGACTTATCATTTTGGCAGCAACAATCCAGCACCAAGGGTCTGCAAAAAAGCCATTAAGTTATTCATGAAGAGAAAACAACAAAGTTAATAAGCTAGTGTTGTACAGCTTAACTCTTAGATAGTGCCTTTTCCAGCATGTAGAATGTTCATGACAAGTCATGGGCGATCTTCCTACAATTCAGCCCATGGATCAGCTCAAACTATCCATGGGGATTTTTATCAGAAATGTATGTTCCCTGAAGCCTGTTTAGCTGATCAAGCACTCACTTGATCAAGAGATAATGATCTGCCCAGGTTCAAAGTTGGTAGTCCAAACTCATGAACCTCAAAGGAAGATTTAGGGCAATCAGCCAGAGCCCCTTAATGTCCGATATTCATATATACAAATCCCTGCTGGTGTTTTGCTACATTTAGGGCATGGAGTAACATAACAGAATACATCCAGCCATGGAGAGATAGAGAAAACGTTTGCTGCCGATAGACAGCTTGCATTATTAAGACCTATATATTTTGACACTTTATGTATGTTGCTATGCGTTTAACATTGTGAAGCCAATTTTTCTCATCTGATTCCTTACCACTAGTGTATTAAATATTTAATTAATCTGTACTCTGATAAATGGTTTGCCACTTTTTTCAAAATTATTTTATTGGTGTAGGGATGAGTGAACTGGTTTGTGTAAAACTCAAAACATTTGCATTTTTCGTGATCTTTGTCCTAGGTGCTTTTCAAACTTCCCCAGAGGTTCATCTTGAAGGTAGGGGTTTGGGAATAGGATTGATGCACTGTGCGGGATTGTAGGCTACTGCTATCCGCCACAGAGCCCTATAACATGTCCCACTGTTATACTCGGGACTGGTAGGCCTCCTTGGCATTGCAGCGTGTTACATTTTTATTTTTTATTTTACTTCCGGGATTCTTGTGCTGGATATAGAAAATATGTGTACATTTTCTGTGTGGTGGGGGGTGCAGTTTGGTGGTGGGTGTGTGTGAGAGACCCCATGGAAGGCATTGTGGGGAGTCAGAGTGGCTGGTTCACATCTCCAAATATGACACACAGATTTTCATGAGTCACGCCACTTTTTGATGAATGACCCATTAAATTCAGTGCAGGACTTTGATTGCACCTAGTTGAAAGTTGGAGTAAATGTTTTAGTATTGGGAAATCTACCAGAATTATGTATCGAATTGAAACCTTGGCTAATCGTCATTACGATCTTACTTATAATTTTACTTTATAAGAGGTCGATGTGGACAGATGTGGTCGGGTGCCCTAGACTATTGTTCAGCTGGTAGTAGCTCTTTGAAGGTATAGCTGGATATGCTGCCTACTCATGTGGTAAAATTGAGGTGTGTCTAGAGGACTGGAAGGCTGGTCTTTTGCTTTTAGCATAGGTGCCTGACAGACAATTGATATACGAGGGGATCGAGGGGGTTCATGTTGCTGTGCAGCTGGCAGTGAAAGTGGATGTTGTGTAGTTGGTAGTAGAGGCTTTGTAGCAGATGATGGTAAATAATATTTGGTCATGTGGGCGGTCAAGGCATCTCCTGCTCTGTGGATGGAGGGAGAAGGTACTGATGCAGGCAGCGATGATAAGGTGAAGAAGGAAATGTTGGCTTTGGTGGTTTAGAAGATCATTGTGGAGGATGGGGATGGGGGAGGCAGTGTCTGTGGTAGAAGCCGCATTGAGGCTATTGAGCATGTTGTTGCAGGTAAGGCTATGTGGACAGTAGGCCTAGCCACTATCCCACTGACATCAAGGCGATGTTTCTACTTGTGAAGCACTGTTTGCCTTCTTGAAAGGAATGTGCACTCTATTTATCGATGTATTTGGTGGTTTTGTTCAGTGAAAACACAGTACTTAATGGTAACATAAGAGCAACAAATAGTTTGTTGAGGTAAGTTAGCATCCCTCCAGGTGTAAGTATGACTTCCAATCTGTGGTATTTTTCTTTACTAACCTCTACATGTCCTGTTTTGAGGAAACAAGTTTCCTCTGTTGGAGAGTAGCAGAGCCACCCAATCACTGTGATTGTCTTCCCTCCAACCAACGGGAAAAAAAATAATCAATTGTGTGTAATCACTTAGCTGTATTACCTGAATGCGATCACCATTCTGTCAAGGCAGATTATGTGACTTTCTGATCTTCACCAAAGAAATGATATGATATGAAATGGCATTTATAACACACCTATACACAAGTGTTTCAAGGCACGACGAGGAAAGGGAGGGGGAACAGAGGGAAGACAAACAACGATCCTACTAGGCCAGGTGTCAGTCAGATCGCGCAAGTGCATGGGAAGGGGAAAATTGTGTTCTGCGTGAAGCTGGTCAATGTAATTGTCTTCTCCTTCACACACAAATCAGTTGTCTGTGTCACGCTCCAGATAATCACTCAGGGTCCTTTTAAAAAATATGGTAACTATATGAAGGACCCTACTGATGCTTACACCTACGTTTTGCTGGTCCTCTGCATGCAAATTACAATAATATTCATAAAGTGCAGTGTAATTGTGAAGCGTAAATGAAGGTACGATTTGCAGGCAGCGTTTTATAATGGATTCCACAGTAATCCACCTTGTCATTAGCAGGTCCTAAAGGAAGGTGTATACTATTGGAATCTTTAGGTTTACGCTTGCAGGAACATGTCAGGCAGGTGTAAAAGCCAAGTGCACTCCCAAGACAGATGAAGAAAGCAAAGTCCACTTTGCTACCCTCCTAATGTTTGAAAAGGCACTAAAATGAGCTGGAGCAGAAAATGGAAGGGTAAAAACAATATTCTGCTATCATTTTCCACACTGCTCATTTTAAAATGCCCAGCACTGTGTTAATTTTTTCAATCACAAAAATTACAGATTTAACATACAAGGCAGATGTTTGCATGACATAGCAGAAAATCACTATGACCGTGCTTTTCTGTTATGTCACCCATAGAATCACTTGTGATTGTCCCACTCAGCACAACCTCGAAGAAGAAGAAGAAGAATTGTGTTTCTTTAGCGCCTGGGGTGGGAGGTGCATCCAATCAGATTCCACATAACATGGGATGAAACCTCGGATCTCAGCCTGCATTCTACAGAACCCGAAGGCTGCCACCCCGCATGGGTATGACATTTTTTAAAATGTTTATATTTAACCCAACCCTCCCCCTCCACTTACCTTTTGGCAGCAGCAGCTCTGGCTGCTGCCCGCTGCTTCTTCCCGCCATCCTGGACGTTCCAGGTGGCCGCCATGGAAAGGGAAGAGAGAACTCTGCATGGAGCCCTGCCTTCCCTTTCCATGGTGGCCATCTTGGAAATGATTCCTTTTTTCAAAGGGACGCGCGTGGCATCCCGTTGAACAAACTAAAATGCTTTTTTAGGACCCCAGGTTGCCGCTTTGGTAACCCAGGTTGCTAATGGCCTTAACAGCCAATCCGGCACGCCAGAACGGGTGTTATCGACCCGGGGCCTGAGTTAGCAAGGGCTACTTAGAGTGTGTACCCTTCAAATTGGAATCTTATTCTAATCCCTTCACCATCACTACACCCGACCGCAAAGCAACTGCCTTCTTCTCTGAACCCCTTCTCTGCAGACTACCTAAAAAAGTCACGAGTGTGCCTTGCGTAGTCCGTAGGGTTCAATTACTTAGACCATGCTTGCTTGAACCTCAAAGCACGTTCTAGAAGCTTGTCTTGGGTAAGGCTGGTGATAGTCAAATTAATCAGATGGTGCTCCTATGTCTAATAATGAGCTTTGAACTACTGTGCTAACATTTTACTATTCATGAGCTTAACTGTTCAACGAATCGATTTTCGAAGCATGCTCAGCACACGCTATTTCTAAGCTCCCTTTTAATGAAGTGTAGAACTCTGATTGCTATTCTTTAGGGGAGCTATATGCAAAACCTCGTATTTTATATGGGATCTTTTCGCTTTCACTCGGTATTTAGAAGTGCACACGTTAATGCATAATATTTTCCAAATTGATTTCTCTCACCAAGGTTACTAGCCGCAGGCAGTAAATAGTTGTGTTGCTGGTGATGCATATGACTAAATTAGGCCTGATATAGCATTTTAATGTCTGAACAGCATCAGTCATGAGCTGAATAGATATTGTTCGCTGTGGCATATTCTGTGTATGGTACTGATTACATTCAGTTCTGTAATAACAATAAAAGATAAATGTGTGCACATAAATTATGGATAATACTGAAAAGCCCCAGAGGAATCTATTTAGTTCCTGCTCTGCAGATCTTAATTTGCTCAATTCTTCAATAAAAGCCTAACAACTTAAATTATTTTTCACTGCCTATGCTAAGGTAATACGCTATCTTCCTTTTAAAATGCAAATTGCTTGTTCCCATAGTTTGTTTTTGAATGCTGCATCTGAATCTCCAAAGGAAATGTATATCATTTTCTTCCCCGGAGATGTTGAAAGGGACTGTTAAAATGATTGAAGTTATCATTAGTCAGTTTTGTAACATGCTGCAACATCAACAGCACAACGGATATTCGGCTTTACTTCTTTTTTTTGTGAATGTGTTACTGTTATTGAGACTCCTTGAAGAATTGCTTTGCCATGTAATATGAGAATATACGATTGATAATTGTGTGCATTATTATTTCATAAACCCCTCATTCATGTAAAGATTTTTTGTTTTCGTTATAAAAAAAAATCTCAAACATAATAAAATGCAATGTTTAACCGCAGAGAAAAATAAGACCGGATGTGTACGTGACATAGCTTATGGCTATGACAATAAATACACATACACGCTCAAATACTGTTCCTTCACAAATCGGGGCTCCTCAACAATGATTGCAATGGAACATACGTCCTAGGATGTGTTACTGAACCCGAAATTGACCATTGATCTAACGCACCAACTGATAACATTGATTAAACACATTTTTGGATTCACCAATGTGCACGGGCTCCCTACAGTGGAGGATATGAAATCAAGCACTAGACACGCTTTGTCTGGCGCCAGGAACACCCGCAAAGACTTTGGGGGTCCGAACAAAGACACGATTTGGAGTAACAGCTGTAAAGAGATGTACATGTGCACACTGGCACCACGGATCACCTTTTTCCAGGGCCCTGAGGTCTCCACCATAAAAACTCTGAAAATGTCAATTCTTGAGAGGATCACATGACTGCCCCCAAGCAACCTTGAGGATGTATTGCAACATGAAGTGTGTCTCGATAGCTCAATTGAGGTTTTTAAAATTTCTTCTGAAGGTACATCATAGTCCCCTGTAAACTTAAACCTCACCATTGCAACAGGAGAATTACTGTGTTACCCTAGCAAAGATCACACCAGCTGGTACAATTATGGGATCACTCTAATTAAAAGTTGGGATTTGGAGGATGTTGCAGCCCTTGGCGCTCTTTTGAATACACAGCATAAGTCTATTTTCAAGCAAATTGTGGTAGACGTGGAATTTGGGGCACTTCAGGACAGAATTGCTAAAATGTCCTCCTTATAAAATGTTTCTCCCATCCCCAAACGCACAAGGCTGGCACCCTTTGTAGTTAATATTAAATACACTGAGTGTTACAGACTTGTTGTAATGGCTAGATTAAACGTGTTACCAACCAGAGCAAAGGCCCCATGGTTAGGTCTGGGGAGGATTTTCCCCTGCGGTTTTGGTTATGTTGAAGACCTGATGCATTTTCTATTGATCAGTAAATCATTGATTTATCTAAGGAAACAGTGGCTTAGGTCGTACTTTATCCTGAGTAACAATAAGACATGCGCGGATTATATGTATTTTTTAATGCAAAGTAATGAGAAGGAATTTGTGTATGATCTATTTTATCACATTAAGTACACTTTTGAAGACATCACTATAAAGAAGACTGACTTGTCATAGTGCCGATTCAATGTATGCTCCATTGTGCACCTAATCCTCTAGTATCCCTTATTTTACTAATAGGTTATTATATGGCTGATTTATATCTATTCATTATGTTTTAATGTTGTTGTATTCATTTGATGTTATTGGGCATTTTTTCAGAATAAACTTTTACTTACTTATTGAATGCAGCCAATTCATAGTGGCACCAACAAAAGCCCTGGCAACATGTAGGCTACCCAACAAAGACCATTTCTTTGTCATAACCTCAACACCAACCCTTTGGGTGTTTAGAATTGCGCTCTATGGAATCGATCTAATGCCAGAAGTTCAGCACTTATGGTGAGGTGCTCGTTTACATGGGCATCTGTACTTGACACTGTCTTAATTTGAAAAAAGTGTTGCTTCAATTGGCACTTAAGTCATGTTACCAAAGGCGAAGAGGGTATGATAATTGATTGTTAACCTTTGTTAATTGCATTTAGATTTAGATTTTATTTGTAACACTCTGAGATAGTTAAGTCTTGAATGCTAAGAAAAAAAAATAAGTTACATATAATGAATATAAGATAAAACCTTCATATAAAAACATGCAAAATCGAGCAAAAACAAGCTTGGTGATCTGCACAGTTCACATAACAGTCCCACACGGCTGGCAAACTTAAAATGGAAGTTAAACAAGAGTTGTTCAAATTGACCATAGAAGCTTTGCCTGTTGTTTTTCTGGTCGGCATAAGTAGGAGAGAGGCACTTGTTCATAGTATTCCCCCTCGGAGCCCTAATTCCTTATCAAACCAGGCAGTCTCTGGTTTTAAGAGTATCCTTGGATTGTTGAGGATGAACATTGTTATTGTGACCACCGGGTCCAAGAAGGACAGTAAGTTGTCATGTAATGGGCTCACAGAAAAAGGTGCACACAGAAACTTGGTGATACCTTGGGATGATTTGATTGTAATCTAGATATGTGTTTTTATTTGTTTTTATTCATGACAATTATAGTATAGTAAGCAGAAGCTGTGTACATGCGAATAACAACAGAAACAGTAGCAATTAATACCACAAGGTGCTTTACATGAGGACCAATTGATGAATCAGAACGGTGGTCAAGTTAGGGAGGATCCTAGTGGGAACCTAGGCAATGGAAGGGCATGGCCAGAGACCATACATGTATGTGCCATACACAAAGGTAAATATACATTACTTTATGTTCAAGGCATAAGGGATGCCATGTAAGGGTTGATTCAAGGGGCTGTTGTTATACCTTTTACACAGTGTAAAGGATGTTACAAAGGAAGGCGACCAGTAGGCCAAACGAGCAAATGTGAGATGCATCACAGGGTTGGCATGTCACAAAAGGCATTGCATATATGAAAGAAACAGATGATAAAGTAAGCTGGGAAGGTCCAGTTCTAATTTCCATAAAGTGTCTAACAATAATGTAAAAGTTAAGAGATGCAAAGATGTTCCAATTTACTTTCTCTCACTTAGAGCTGCCTGGTATTTCTGTTGCAGGCCTGGGCATCACAGCTGCTCATTACTTCATGGTCAGGCTCGCAATCAGGTTGACTCTGTGTGAAATACATCTTTTCATGTTGTGCCTCTTCTACTCTCTATTTCGGACCAGCTCTCATCTACATTTTCATATATAATCTGCCCTCACAGTACTAGTATTACTTGGTGAAGGTATGCCCTCACACCACACTCCAATATTCTGAATATTTATCATAACACATACAGTATCAGGCTAAGCAAAACAAAGAGGTTGTGGCTGGAAGGTTTATAATTAAACTTAAACCTCTCAGAGTTGCTCTGTGGTACCCTCCACACCATTGTAATTTACCTTCCAAGCCATTACACAAAGGGAATCGATCTTGTGATCTACTGATACTGAAATAGCACCTGGGTGAGCAAATGCTACTGCATCCGTGACCAGAAGTAAAAGGGACACTGTGGTTTAGGAGGCCCTTTTGGATAGTATCTAGGATGTGCATCACCCCGACAAAGAAAATTTATGGTACAATCACGTGAAGCAGGTGGGACGAGGGTAGTCCAACAGATGTTATATGTGTTCCTTAATACCCCATGCAACTGGCACACACAGGCTTTCCCAAAGAAATGCGACCTGTAATAGCACAAAGTTTATTGCTTTGGGCCTCATGTAGGGTGCGTGGGTTGTTTCAGGGACATAATGTTCAAGCAACTGTGTTAGAAACAGGCAACAGTGAATGTTCTGAGAATAACATGCTGGAATAGTTGCAATGCGGAAAAAAGACACCAATTACAGCTTGAAGGTGCCGTTTTTCACAACAATAAGTGGGTTGAGGGACTAATGGGATGCAGGGCAGGAGGACTGGTGGGTTTTTGGAGAGAGTAGTGAAACATATCAATGAGACATGTTATGCTGTGTGGGGACAGTATATTAAACAACTGAAGTAGATAAAGCAACGGGAAGTCCCAATAAGGTGCAGATACTTACATGATTCTCCTTACATGATCATTTTTGACCTCCCTGCTTGCTCCATTAATACAGAAAGCTGCAAACATGGAGTGGGTTCAAATTATGTGCTGGGAGTTGATACAGATCGCAAATGGCACAGAGCATGGCCACACCGTGATCAGAAAGGATTTGAGGGCCATCCATTCAATGACACTGCAGCACTGCTACATACTTGATCTCCTCACCACCATGGAGGGTGGAGTTTGTGTCTAAATAGGCAGCTATTGTTGTACATGTCACCCAACCCCATGATTCCGATAATGGATCCCTGACAAATGCCATTGGTCTCTACACAATATACGTGGTGCTGAAATGGAAAAGGGAGGTTGGATGGTGGAGCATGATTGGCTAACTGCCATGTTTTCATGGGTTCCTTTCTGGATGAGCATAGCCATAATGGTGCTAGTTACGATTTGTTCCTATTGTTTGTCATATTTTGCTCCTGTCAGCTGGTCCAAAGGAATGACTATGATGTCCATAACGCTTAAAAGAGGTGAGACCACTCTCCTCTTGAAAAACATGCACACATAGGCAGACAAATGTAATGTGAGATTGAACACAGAATGGTCAGGATAACACATGTTACTAATTTGTCCCCTAGGGATACTTTCCTATTGATTTGATTGATTTGAGTTGAGGAACCCGTATAGCACACAAGGACTAACCTAACAGTATAGAGGTGCAGATGTTAAAATCAACAAGGACAGTCCCAAAGGAAAACAGGAAACAAGGATATAAAAATTTGGACAGAATTTGTAAAAATTGTAACACAATTATATACAAAAAAAAAAAAAAAAAAAAAAAAATCAACAACAATAAAATAAGGCAGGACAAGAAACAGTTGAGAGGGGCCAAGTTGTCAAATAAGCAAAAATCACAGAGGCCTCAAGCAGTACTTCATTTATAAAGAAATGTTTTTAGAGTTCTTCGGGACTGCTGAAGAGAATAAAGGGCTCTGATTTCTCTGGGGATGCTGTTCCTCAGCTTTGGGCCATATACAGCAAATCGGTTGTTTCCCCTTGTGACACAGCAAGATCGAGGAATTTGCAACAACAGTGGGTCCCCTGACTATAGCACCCTGGACGATTGATTCCAAAGAGTTTGTCCTTTAAATATGATGGAGCCACACCTATTAGGTTCTTAAATATCAAGAAAGCCACCTTAAAGTTTATTCTATCATCAACTTCCAGCCAGGGCAGCCGAAACATGGACAGGCCTATACATATGACAGGCAAGTCTAACAGCTGCATTTCAGGCCCTTTCCCATCTCTGATGCTGCTTTGCTGGAAATCCAGAAAGGAGGATGTTGCCATAGTCCACATGTGAATTTACTAACAAACCTACTGCAATAGAATGACCACTAATAGGAATAAACAGCAAGACTTTTCGTAGCAATCACAGGGAATAAAACACAGTCTAAACTTTAGCACTACTTGGCTTTTGCTGCCCAGATTACCTTGAAGTGTGCATTCTGGGGGTGCTTCCCTACGGCAAGAAGATGTTTAAGCCCAAATAGGGCATTTTAGCAGGATTAAGCTGCAATTGATTTTCTGACATCCAGAGACTGACTTCTTCAAGACACTGGTTGATCCTAAGGAATGTTTCATCGACATTCCCTATTTTGATGAACTTCTGGGTGTCATCGGCATAGGAGTGAAAGTTAATCTGATACTCCTCAGAATGTTCATCAAAGGCCATAGATAAAGTTTAAAGAGCAAAGGGGACAGAGAAGATCCCTGCGGAACACCACAAACCAAGACAATAAGAACTGACAGAAACCCCCCATTTATACCTGCTGAGTTTGGTCTGAAAGGAAAGAGCTAAACCATTTCATGGCATGTTCTGAGACGTTCCCAATCTCTTTAAGATGACTAAGTAAAATTGAGTGATGAGTCGTGTAAAAGGCCACAGAGGCAACCAACATCACCAGTAGGGAGAGATCTCCTTCATCATCTGTCTCCAACAAATCGTCCGAAACTGCTTGTCCTAAACTGCCAAAGGTCTCTTTTCATTCCAAACCTTGGTCTGAATTCCAACTGAAGAGAAGCTAAGAAGCATTCCTTCTCTACATAACCCTGCATTTGACTAGTGACTACCTTTTCTAACAGTTTACCTCACCATGGAGGACCAGCAACACGTCAATAAGTCTGTAAAATAGATGGATCCAAGTTAGGTTTTTTTCAAAAAAGGCATAACAACTGCTTTCTTGAGATACAAGGGTACAGTGCCATGCTCAAAAGATTTGTTTATGATATATGTCTGTAAAGGAGTGATCTCAATCGCCAGGTGCTTTGCTGAAATAAGAGATTGTTGGTCTGTTTAAGTCAAGAAATTAATAAGTGTACCTCTTCCTCTAGAACAGGGCTAAACTCAAAAATCCCTGTGCTAGGAGATACCAACAGTTGAGCTGAAACAATTTGTCTGGGCTGGGTCGGACCTGTATTAAGAGAGGATTGAAGATTTAACGAAATGTTACCCTGAATGGCTTCAATTTTTTCTTTAGAAAATGTATAAAACAGATTGGCCAGCCTTATAGAAGGCTCCATTTGAGAGAAGAGACGCTTTGGATGGCAAAGATTTCAAAAGACAGAAAAGGCTCCCTGGGATGATGTTTAGCCATACCAATTTTTTCATGTGAATAAGCACATTTAGCTCTAATAATTGTTTGCTTATACTTATTCATAGCATCTTTGGACCTAATAATCCCATCCACTGTGTTAACCTCTCTCTATTTACACTCAGCAGCTCTACACTCTTTCTGCAAAGGAATTAAATCTTGGGTAAACCAGGGTTTAGATTTTCTTATTTTTATTAGCTTAAGTGGTGCTACCTGGACCCACATGTTGCCCAGTATAGGAGTTCGACAGGAAAGAAAAGTCATTACATTTAAAAGCAGGAGAGATGTTTGTCAAAGCCTACTTAACCTGTATTCCATGAATGTTAGCTAAGTCCTTCATTCTCTCGGCTAAAACTGTAGATCTGACATTAGATGTGATTGCTTCCCGCATCATGCCTCGATAGAAACATTCAAGCGTAATGATCTGATCAGTGTACTTATAACGTATCTGCCAGGGTTAAATGATTCCCCCTTCACAATAAAATATCCAAACAATGACCTTATTATGGGAGGGAAATGTGGTCAGTGATGATAGGCCATGCCTGTCAATGATTTCCCAAAGTTCCTTAGCATCCGGATTGGACAATGTGTCCAGGCAAACATTAAAATCACTTAAAAACAGAATCTCACTGTATTTGCTCCCTGATAGGGAGAGAAACAGACCCAGCTGTTCTAAAAAAAAAGCCTTAGCCGTACCTGGGGTTTATACCCAAACACAATTTTCAATGAGGATGTGGAGGTGGCCCAAAGGACAAACTGACTTGGCACACCCCATCCCAATTTAATGAATCTAAATGTGAAATTTGCAGAGAGGTTTTATAAATCACTGATATACCTCCCCATCTAAAACCCTCATGATCAATGGATTGAATTAAAAGGATGTTTGAGAGCTACTAGAAAACCATGTTTCTGTCACAAATAAAATATCAGGCTCATGCTGCTCGATAAAATCATATATTTCATTTTGATGGGCTATGGCAGACCTGGCATTAAACAGAGCTGCCTTTTTACTCCCATCACAGTCGAAGGAGAAAACTGGCTATCCTTCAGCACTTTCACACAATTAAAAATCCCTAACAAGCGTGCTTTGTGAAGGGTGCAAAGAGAAAACATGTCTTCAAAAAAACGAAAGTTGGGCCATCATATTGGAGGCCCATCGTAGGGCCTCACTTTTCAGAGGCTGCTGAAAACTACTCTATTTTAGGCCGTTCTCTCCTTTGGTGTTGTCACCGCTCTTTTCTTTGATTCTTCTTCAGTAGCTAATGCCAAGATGCCTCTGGGTGTATGTGCGCTTTACCAAGTTCACATAACATAAAATACCATAACATCGGAATTATCACCACTTACAACTGGAAATCACAGATCCTAAGGACAGTATTGTCATGGCCACTGGACTGGAACCCCAGTTTACATCCCCTAAATGGTCCAGTTGGAGCCAGTCCTGGTGCCTTTGGCGCCAGGCTCATAAGAAAGTTTGCCCTGCACACTTTTTCCCTTGGGCACGTGCCATTCCATCTCACCTCAGCCAACCACGTGCATCTGGGCCGGGCGTGGCCCTTGAAATCAATGAAACTGCACTTGCAGCATCATTTGGGAGTGGCAGGGTGGAACCATCTAGCTGAGCAAGGGGGAGTGGCCAGAACTAGGCTATTTAAGCCTCCCCGCCCGCAGGCCTAGGCTTCGCGTTATTTGGCCTAAGCAGCATAACAATCACCGCCGCCTGAGAAGCACCTTACCTGTTTTCCAGTGCAACCACCGCAGAGAAGCCACTTACCTGTCTTACAGCAAACTACCTCTGTAAGGCATATTACCTGTCCTCCAGCTAAACCATCTCAGTGAAGCATCTTACCTGTTCTCCAGCAAAACCATATCAGAGAAGCATCTTACCTGGACATCCAGACAAACTATCGCAGAGGCGCAACTTACCTGTTTTTCTCCTTCAGAATGAGCTGAATCATTGCTGAAGCGTCTCTTACCTGCTAGCAGTAACTCCATCCGCGATCGTCCAGAGCACACTTACCTGGCTCGTGTAATACAACCATCGACTGCACGTCTTACCTGACCTCCAGCTCGGACACCAACTCTTGAGATCTACTCGGTCAGCTTCATCGCGCGCCATCGCATCTAGTGCTTAATTCCAACTTGTCATTCTTTCTTGGGAATTCTTTGAAGTCCTCCACCGGCGCAATGGCTCCGCTGGAACACCTTCACCTATAAGGGAAAAAGAGCCATTATTAAGAGTACAAACTTAAATCATGTGACAAAACATTAATACTTATAAGAACAATAATAATCTCAAAACTCCTACTTTCAAAGTGGTTCGTCAAAGCCGGCCTGGGCCAGCCACCACATCTATGGACCAGTGAAGCAACTGGGTCATCATGAAATGCCGCCTGCTGGTGAGAAGCAGGATGGAGACCTTGACCTAAATATTTATCAGGTGGACCTATATGGCAAACCGCTTACTTACCTCATTTTGGTACGAAAGTCCGAAGAGAGTCACGATAACTCCACACCCTTCTAATTGCCTCTCATGTTCCTGCAGGGGCAGTACCAGCATCCAGAAACGTGTACTTGGGAGCAGATGGGGGTGAGAACCGATCCAGGGGAGCCGAATCCAGGGAGGGTAGCACCAATGTCCCTGCAGAGACCAGGTGAGCGTAAAAAGTATAATAATTTTAAAAGTTCAAGACAAAGAAAGATTCTGGCCACAAACTAGAAACATTTCAGGCCGACGACCATCCCAAACTGCAAACAAGCCTGAACAGGCTTTGGGTCAGCTATATGCGACACAATCCAAAAAATTACAAAGAGCATTGAGTAGATCCAGCAGTGGACGGCGGATGCTGTTTTTTCTAACATGTAACCCAGAAGAATATGCCATGAGCGGAGATAATATACCTAATGTGTTTAATGTGTGGGTGCTCAAGGATGATTTTGGCAGAAAGAGGAAAGCAAGCAGATTAGTTAATGAATTAACTAAAAGGTTAATGTTGGAATGCTTCCCAAACGTGGAACAAGCTTCAGACTGCGTACATTCTATTGGCAAAGAGAGCTAGTAATTTAGTGTCAGCATTTTCACCATTTGGTTTAGCATATCTGCACAAGTGCTATTTGTAGTTAGCTTTCACACACTTTAGAGAGCATGGTATGGTGAAAGAAGGAGGGGCAGCAACAATATTTCTTATTATATTATGAGTTTTGGCCCAGGATACTTTAAGGGCTTTGTAGCTAGCATCATTGAATTAAGTTGTGCTTTGTTTGCATTTAGGATAACTCTGATTATGTTGCTTTGGTAGTGGGTGAAAGGGTGGCTGAAGTCCAACGTGGTACAGTGTATCACACTAGTGGTAGCCGCCTAGCAAAGTTAAGACATACTATAAATTTGGTATGTAATTGGTTGTATTTAGATTGGTGGTTTTGTCAGGGATACACCATTGATTCATACTCGTGATGTACTCTAGAAACCCCTAGAGGTTAAACAAAACCAGTAAATTGTTTTGTGATGGTATATTCTGTATAATTAAGATAAACAATTTTTATTATTGATGGTGCAATTTTATTACACAAGACTCCCTTATCAAGACAGCTAAATATTAATTACGGTGTCCTGATGTAAAGGAAGAGCAAAGAACAAAAAACAAGGAAAGGGGGGCTGTAAACAGTAGTTGAGCATAGGTCTCAGGTCTGTTCTACAGTTAAAGGAATCAAAATACAATATACAAAAAAAAGTGATTCAATTATAGTGCTAGACTTTAAACCAATGTCTGCTTCACATCATCTCTTGAATGAAAAATTCTTTACGTAAATCAACAGAGGCATCAGTGGTTAGAAATACATTTTCATCAAGTTTCAAAAAGGTGCCCCATATAAAGCTGTAACAAGAGCAGAGCAGGACAGACTGGTGAATGTTAGTAAATAGTGTACATTTAAATATAGTTCAGGAGCATATGTCCTTGCAATGCCAATTTAGGTCCTATATAGTTGTACACTGATTTTAGATGTGTTGATGACCAATCCTCTGTACAGTCCAACGTGGTACAAACAATAAGTAGGATAGATGTTGCTTTTTAGTAACATAATGGCTGTTGGCCACGTTGGCAGGAGTTCTGCCATTTTGAATTACAGCCTGTTAGAGGTTGCAGCATTTTGTTAGTTCGAGTATTAGGCTGAATATTAGAGATTCTGTTCTGTTCATTTAATTAGATTGTATTCCTCCTTCCCCCTAGAGAGTTTTCAGAAAGCCAGGGTCCCTGGAAAATGGGAGAAATGCCACATAGATAGGGCCTCATTACGACCCAGGCGGTAAGTTACCGCCTGGGCCGTGACTTTACCACCATGGCGTAAACTACGTTTACGCCATGGTGGTTGGCGGACTTACCGCCCCATTCCGAGGTCGGCGGGGCGGTAAGTCCCCAATCCCCATTTACCCTTCCCCATTCCCATTTTTGCCCCATAGGGCATAATGGGAGTGGGGAAGGCGTTAATTACGCCACCGTAAATTACGGTGGCGTAATTAACTCCATGGTCCCTTAGCGCCATGGATTTTAACACCTGCTAAAAGCAGGTGTTAAAAGCGCCATGGCGCTAAGGGACCTCGTAGTTGGCGGTAAGGGGTCGGCGCAGCTAACGCTGGCGTTAACCCCTTACCGCCAGGGTCGTAATGAGGCCCATAGTAATTGTTGGTGCAAGGCCGAGCAGTCCACAGGAGCTGTGAACAGAGTGCATTATATCAGTTTTCCTCCTTTTGATTAAATGAGCACATGCAGCAGCTGTGAAGGACATATCTTTCTGAGAACAAGGCCTGGTGTCCAGACATTGCCACAGTCGTGAACTAGGTTGTGGTTATACTTCCCCCATTGAGAAGTGGCAGGTCCATAAGAACTACAGGTGTCAAGCTAGACAGAGCAAATACATTTAAGAAATGAATCCCCAATAGCAGTGTCTCGGCTGGGTAGTTTATAAAGCAACCTGGTTCCCAAGAGATAAATGGAGGGATGTGTGCCAGTAACGCAACATGTTTCAAGATGGTAGTCTCAAGAGGTGTTGCCAAAAGGTACAGCTGCAATGTCGAAGAGCCGTTTGGTGCTGCAAAGCTGTCAAGTCTCATGAGAAAGTAGTATTGTGTCCACTTCATTGCCACAGGATATCGACTTAATTGTTCACACTTTCTTATTATTGAGTTCTAAGTTTTCAGTTCTACAGACCTGACTGACCCTGCCAGCTGTATTTGCATGTAATATATGTGCATTCCTTAGTGACCCCTTGGATTGTTGGACTTGACTAAAATAAACTTTTAAAAGAGTCAGCATAAGAGGTCAGCAAGGATATTTATCATTTCAATGTGATTATCAATGATTAAGCATTTCTTAAGGCTGATGCTACTCTTCATCCATGTGAGAATCCAATAAGGTTTAAAGACTGGAAACATTTGAGCAATTTTGAGTAAAGCACATCATTATATTTGGAATTCTCCTACAGTTAAATTAATTAAATTCTATCCAGTTTTCAATACTCATTACGAGAGTCATAGAACTCCGAGTATTATTGGAAATGTGAGTGTTTGCTTACTCTTCCAAAAGGAGCAACTCAAACACAAGATGCTCCAATCAAATTGCTCCAGCTATGTTAAAGGTCTTCAAAGTAGTTATTCAAACACATACACCTACAGACATGATTAAACAAGGTTGATCAGTATCTTACAAGTGGCGCATAGAAAATGGACCGGTTTCATAAACAAAAGTGCTGTCAAAGTGTTTGATGTCAAAATGGTCAGACCATGAAGAATTTAATACAAGCATATGTAGACAATTGCAGGTCCCTAAACGTATGCGTAGCGTTTTCAAATCTCAATCTATTTTGGGACCAAGAGATTGCCATATGCTCTCCTTCTGCGCCTGGCTATTCTACAATACAACAATCGTTGGGCAGCATTTCGCAGATCGTGTTCATTGTTCAGGCTAAGTTGTGCTGCCTCTTCAAGTGTCTAACATATGCAGCTCTGGATTTCCCTAGACTGCATGGGGCGCCCTCCAGGTCAGGTTTGAGTTTTGAATTTTTCGTTGTGACTGGCAGCACTAAACTGCATTGTTTGTTACAGCAGCTCGGTTTTTATCAGAATGGTAGCATCCACCTCCTGAGGAAGACGTTGTGTTTACTACCACTACACGTCGAAACCGGTCGAGAGATAAACTCTACAGGGATGCGATCTTTGCACTTGTTCCTCAATCCACCCTGACAATAGATTGTCTAATAATTATTTCTATTGTTTGTAAACATTACAATAATATATGTTATTATGGGGACGAGTTATGAATTCCTTTTCCCCACAGGTTTTTAGTATGTTTTGTGTGTCATTTAGCATTTTGGATGTATGTCACGGTATGATGAGTTGTGTGAGAATGAATGTACCATGAACGGCTTGTATGATTGATGATGTTTTAGCTGACTTTGTCATATTGTTGCTGCTGTTTTGCTATATTAAAGTGATTAGTGTATAATTAATTGTCATTTATTCACCAGTTTACAATTTTTGTATCACCTTTAATAAATGTTGATACATTATTTCTAATAATATCCTTCTCTGACATATTCTTTCTGTTTTTTTATGCTAATATAATACTCTTGTCCAGAGGCTAGAGTCACCCTGCTCTTTTCAGTTTTTGGACAAGTGAACAAGAGCCTATTATAGAGTTGAGAGTGGCAGATTGGCAGTGCATGGCATGACCCCATATGTGAACATACCAGTGTGCAGTGGAAGTGACTAGAAAAGTGAGTGATGTGAGCACATGGCTTTCAAAGCCTAATGACTGTTTGCCTATGTCTCACATAATTTTGCACCAGACTATTACTGTAGAATACAGGTTAGCCAAAGGTTCAATATTTTTGGTGGTGTGTTTAGAAACATATCCCAATGGGAATAAGACTGAGTATGTCAATAAAAAGCAGTTTTCCATTTTTCTCCCTTATGCTGCAAATGTCCACAAGACACAAGGACTAGATGCTGCACTTGTGTATCTGGGCCAAGGGAATTTGAAATAATGAGTTACTTATATCTGATTGTCCCATGTATGTACTCTTGGTGAAATGTATCTACTAGTTGCTTCCAGAGTCAATGACGATGAGACCGTCAATTTGGAGTACAAAAGACAATGCTTTTGTACAGCCCTGAGTCCTGATGCAGAGCTGTATCCAGTGCCAGAGGGACATATTCCTCAGGCAAATAGAAAGTAAAAACAGAGGAAAACATATGTTCCTTTTTTTTTATAAAACCTGAAGCCCTGAGGATAAATGAAATCATGCACTTTTTCAGATTCTTTGAGGTGGTTCTTTAAAGTTTGAAAAGTTCCAGTGGAGTTTTCAAATTTCAAAGAAGCATCTTGATATGCACGTTTTACCATCAATATGCTATTCCAATTGTCACCATTGCTTGAAAATGTGCATGCAAATGATTATGAAAAGCTTTGTGGAACATTAACTGTCTTGCATAGAATTACTCAAAGGCATTAAGACACCAGCCATAGTGTTTCTTACTATAAGGAAAAAGTAAGACATAGTTTATACACAATTTTACACAGGACCCTTAAGAATATTTAATTCTGTAATGGAAGTTTTTGGGATCATAAAATGCTGTTCTACCTGATTCGTTTGTGCTAAAAGACCCCTTGTTGTGTAAGTGCACTCATTGTACTATCTGTTCAGAAGCTTGTGTGTCAAAATAACAGTTTGTATATGTTTCAATACAAAACTGCAACATTGCTGAATTCCATCGGTTTTCTTTTCATAAATCTAATCAAAACATGATATATCCTCAATGTTGGGTAGATACAGTATTCATTCTAAAACAGAAATAGACAATGTGTAATGTTGATGCTTCTTAGATACTTATCTGATGGCACAAGAAACAATTGTGAAATTAGCAATTTGAAATATGCACAATATCAAGATCTACATTTTCCATTGTGGGCATAATTTATCAATCAGTAAGGCATACTTAATATTGCACACAATGATTACCTGTGAGTGTGCATGGTAGAAATGTAATGACTCATAAAAACATCATCAGTAAACTAACCACAATCTTGAAGGTGATATGAAAAATGAGATCAACCTTCACACAAAATGATAATCAAAACATTTAAGAGAAATATGTGCTCTATGAAGATTATACATTGGTGTAGTTTAATAAGTTAGTATGCTTGCAGCACTGTTGCTGTATAACATAATAAATATCTATTTTTACATTTATTTTACTGTTATGCACTTAGCATAGAAAAGTATAGGGAATATTACAGTCGGCTTCATTAGTGTCAATGTGAATATTTATTTAGATAATATGGAATGGGCCTAAACCTGATTGCTCCATTTTGTATTATCAGGTAGGAAAAGCAGTGTTAGATCAATTTTCTTCATGTTTTTTGCACAAAGCAAACTTTTAAATAAACTGTTGATATTCTGCAACTCTTTCTGTTGGCAGGAAAGTGATTTATGAGGAACTATGCTAAATGTATTATGGAAGTTTGGTTTACAAAATGTAAAGCATAATGCAAAAACTTACATATTCAATATTTAAATAGGAAATATACAAGGTAGTGTTCCTTTCTTAATGCAGTTTCCTTTTTATTTACACCTGGTGACAATAATCCATATATTATCAAACTGTTGGTGGGCTAGAAGTGAAAATGATAAAGGATAAATAAATAGAAGACATTATTTGTATTTCTCACATAAAATGCCAATGCAAACTATATGCACATAGATTCAAGAATGTAATTGTAGCACATGTGTGTTTTATTGAAATGCCAAATGGATTTATTTGTTTGCCTATAACCTAAGGATATTTTGTATGCAGCTGTCAGGCCACAATAATATGCACAAATATTGTACAAGTTATGTTTTTGAGGCACACACTGGCCCTCATTACAAGTCAGGCGTTAAGGGGTTAACGGCGCCGTAAAGAGCGTCGGCGCCGTTAAACCCTTAACGCATGATTCACACTTTAACGCCTGCCTTTTGCAGGTGTTAAAGTCCAAGGCGCTAAGTGTTAATAGCACCATGGTCCAACGCCTGACTTGTAATGAGGGCCACTGACTTTGTCTAGGCTATATATTTGTGCTGTAATTAAAGATTACAGAAATTGACAAGCATTATAAACCGACAAGACAACAAGACAAAAATAAAACTGAGTCAGGAGGCTAAGTCTGCTTGTCCTGGCTGATGTGTTTCAAAATGCTTTTTTCCACAGTTACATTTTATTTCATCATCATCAAGTTTGTTCGAATTTGCATATAAAAACAATCCATAAAACCATCACAAAATACATACAAATAAGTCACGATAAAGACATACCATATCAAAACCACAAAAAGATAAACAACAGAGAAGAAAAGAAACAAATTATGAGTTCAGTTCATTGGTCAATATATAAAAACACATTATCAGGGTGATGTGTCCAGCAGTCGCTTCCTTTGACAGAGTGCTTTTTTTCAATACAAAAGTAGCGACCAGCCAACTTGTAGTGAGTTTGCCCATAACAGGTAAGTTAAAGCTGGCCTATACTGCGCAGCACCTATTTCCAGTATTAGTGGTTGTTTGAGCCATTTTCTCACTTGCGCATATGCAGGGCAATAGAGGATCAGATGTGCCAAGTCCTCTTATGGGGCTTTACAAGTTGGGCAAGATCTATCTGCAGCCCCCTCGTCCCCCAGCCAATGCTGCCACCACAGCCTTTAGTGGGATGCAGTTAAACCTTCCCCTAGATAAAAGCACACGATCCTTGGGAATACTGGCAATAATAAGTAATGCTGAACCCGCGGAGACATAATAGTCATCAACCCTCAATTTCACTGCTTTCTCTATCCAGGTGTACTATTTCATAGAAACGAGCAGTACATCGATTGATTTCTCCCCTGGAGAGCACACTAATAGGTTGATAAATATGAATACAGATTATCCGCCTCAACTGCTTCCTGATGATGGCCAATCACAGGATCTTCTCTCCCGTGTCCTTGACTATCAGGAAGGTGATCAGTTCCTGAGTGAGTTGTGCCCTACTATTACCCCACAATCTAAGCCAGTGTAATATTGGCTGCAGGGAAATAGTATCACTAATCATAGTACAACCAAATTCCTTCGACACTGCAAAATTGGGGGCAGAAGTTGGAAGCTGCAACATGTTTTACAGGAATTAGTTCTCCAGGATCTGGACTGTGTTAATAACCCCACAGTCCCATCCCAAATGCTTGTACAACTGGAACAGGGGGGCTATTAGCTTTGCTTTAAACATGTGCATGGCCCTAGAGACCCCACCCAAAGCCTGCTAAAACTGTAATGCCTGTTTATGGGTCATCACATCCATATTTGCAGGGAATCTAAGGCCCAGTGTAGACAAGTGGTCTACACTGGGAATAACAATATTCCTACAATACATAGCCCTGAGATTAATCCTTTGACTCCCCTTTCAGCAAGACATTACTGCCAATTTAGGTGCAATTACAACCAGATCCAGGCCCTCCATAAAGACGGCATTATCAGAAATGAGTACCTGCAAGGCCCTAGGAGTGCAGGCCAATAATACAGAATCATCCGCTTGTACCAGAACTGGTAGTGGCCGGCCACCGAGGTTTTGGGACATCGGCGGAGGAATTCAGTAGATGCTTATGAAGGCCATTTATGGATAAACAGCTCGTACAGCGCCCATTAACCCAGCTCTTCACACATGCTTTCATGGTACCATGTAGCCTCGCCATACGGTCTACCAGTATACCCAGGCAATTCATGGACCTGACCATTTCCCAAAGCTTGCCACAATTAACTTTGTCAAATGCCGTGCTCAGGTCCATGAATGCCAAATATACTGGCTCCTCCTTCAGCTAGACTGAGTGTGCCAATACCAGGTAGAGCTTAATTGCCTGTTCTGCTGTGCCCAAACCTGGCCTAAATCCTAATTGAACCTGGGAGAGAACTCTGCTAGTCACCACCCAGTCCTCCAGTCGGGCCAATATAGAGTGGGCCAATATTTTGAAGATTGAGTCCAGGAGTGAGATGGGTCTATACGAGCCCGGGGAAGCCTGGGATCCCTTCTTATAAATAGGCTGAATTATTGCCATGGACTATGATGGTGGAATAGCTCCTCCCACACATATATCATTAAACCCGTGTGTGAACACTGGTGCCCAAAGATCCGGCTCCATAATTAATAGGTCTGCCGGAATGTTATCCGGACCCACAGCTCGATTGCATCATTGGCAACCAATGACCTTCTTTATTTCATCCACTGAGAACAGACAACTATCCTCAGTGCTCATCTCATCCCTATGTTCCGGCCTACACCGTTCTGGTTGACCATCTCCCACTGCCCTGCTCCTTACACTAAAAATTGAGGAGAAATGGTCCAAACAATCCTTGTCTGTGATCCATAGTGGATTTATAATAAAGGCCCTTATGGGCTATCTTACAGAACAATTTGGAATCATTGTCCCTTGCAGTTATCACCCATGCTTCCATGCTTCTTCCTCTATTTCTCTTGTTTTGGTGGCCAGGACTTTCTTATAGTTTGCTCTGGCACTTACAATGGTGGCTCTGGATGCACTGGTGCTATCCAGCGCATATAGTAACTTCTTCCTGCTCTGGTGCAATCAGAATCAAACCAGCCCCCACTGGTTTTTCCTCCTTGTTTGCCTGGATGACAAGAGAACACCAGACAGTGCTGGGCCAGCATACTATCGAACTCCTCAAGTATGCCTTTGTGCTCCAGGTTCCCAGACAGCAAGTTATCAAACTGAAGTGAGCTTGACACTACTGCATTTTGTATTAGTTCATCCATCCTTCCTGTCCTCCTCCCATTTAAGTCTACGCTGAGAGGTATCAAAAGATACCTCCAGTGGATAAGCTTGGTTCAACATGTCTACCCCTACAACTGGCTTGATCTGTAGTTTGATGGGAAAATGATTGCTACAAATATCAACCAAAACCTCATACCCCTTTATGAGTCCCCAGTGTATAACCAGAACACAAATAATCGATTGTGGAGCTATCTATTTCTGAGGAAGAAGTAGCTGTGCCAGTAATATCTCCGACCAGCCACCCATTTGTGGACCGTAATCCCCACTCGTAGAGATATTGCCAAAGACCCAAGCCTTCCACACAAAGCCTGGTGTCTATCATGGTGGGCAGAGGTATCCCTGCTGTGGCATCTTCTGTGTTATCATATAAATTATCCACCGGGCCACCCCCCAACTTCGCATTAAAATCACCTCCAAGTACCCAACACATATTGCCCATGGGAAACCGTATAACAAGTTCCTCCAACACATGGGCTAGAACACCCAGACAATTTTTCTCATGTTGTTTGCCGGAACTATTATAGAAATCCACCACTAACAGGTCCACTTGACCATGTCTGCAAATTTTAACCATCAGTATAATGGACATCAGAGTTGCCAGGACCACCTACACACTCTCCAAGTGTGTTTTAACCAGTATACATAGCCCACAATAACTTCTCTGTACACGTTAATCTAGTTTTTATTCCAGCCCCATTCCATGACAATAATGATAGGGTATCTCCCCCATACATAGACTTCACACTGGGGTGCCCTTAGTGACGTTCGATACTACCTCTTGCAGCCGCCCTTGGACACGGCCGGGCAAAGATATCATTCAATATTGTCCATATCAGTGAGACAAGCGAATTGATTCCTAGACAGCACCGGGTCTGGTGCTCTGCCAGCCCGGTCTGGCACCCCCCTTTCACTATAAGACACACCATTTGGGAATTGGACCACTTGGGGAATTCCATCAAAGACTTACAGACCTGTTTAGGATACTTCTGTGTACTGACCCTCGCTTCTCCCTATCTTGGGGGTAGAAGAATTTTAGCGACACCAACCAGGCCCTGCGATTTTGACTGGGGATACCCAGGTTGGACTCCACCAAATATTTGGTCACCTGTGCTTTTTAAAAGTCAACACCACACAGTAAACAGCTATTGATTTGCCCTTGGTGCCCACACATGGTGTTCTGCGGGCCATTAAGTTCATGCACGGGTCCATAAATTCTTCCTCAATATGTGAGTTAACCCACTGAGCTGAATTATTAATCAGGGCCCAAAATCTTCAGTGCAACGTGCTCCCAAAGTGGATACGTTTACCATTACACCCAGCACCGGTAGTGCTTCTAGTGGCAAATGCAGAGGATGTCGCCTTAAGTCTGCCTTATTTTGTTCCTGTACAACATTTATTTTAGTTATAACTTGTTCTCTACCTAGAATACTTGGGCATTTCAAGCACAGAGGTAGTGTCTGGGAAAATTCTGACCCATGAATGAGCATGCATTGGCTGGGAGGATGGCCTGGGGGGAGATGCATCACCACAGGGACCACAGGTCCTTTGCTCCTGGCCTGTTCCCCATTTATTTCCACATTTCTTTGCAGGGCTTCTCCCTGCTCAGCCCCCCTACCAGATGGTTTACAAAGCAAACTTTGCTTGACCCTTCTGCCCAGCACCTCAACCTCATGTTTTAGTGACCTCACCTGTTCATCCAGGATTGACAGGGTATTCATAGTGTCTGTTGTGAAGGTCATCAAGAAATGCATGACCGGTCACAATAAATCATTGCTTGGGCCCATGACCCCCCATCCTCCTGGGGTACTTGAAAATACCATTACCTCTAGAGAGGGGCTATTACTCAAATCTTCCTGGGTAGCATTATGCTGGTTAGCCGGATCATGGGAACTTGTGGCTGTGATCAGCGGTTGAACTATGGGTGCACTGTCCAGCAAAGGCAACGAACGAGAAGCCATCATTGGATTTAAATTAACCCTCTCCCTCTGGTTCATACTCGTTGTCCCTTGTGTGCCTGGTGGGACAGAGTTACCCAATGTGGCTTGTCTACCTATGGAGATAATTGCTAACTCTGCCACCCTGATCTCCTCATCTAAACAGATCACCTTTTTTAGGTAGGAATCTAGAGTCTCCACTCTTTTCGAGCCCTGCGGGACCTCAGATGCACCCTCCAGTCCCACTACTTTTTCCAAAAGAAGGGGATTATCTTTGACCTTGGCCGTTCTAACTTTCTTAGAGCCCTTGGTGGCAAGAAGACTAGTAGTTGCCTTACGTTTCATCATGGTTAAAACCCCTTCTAACAGAAACACAATTATACTCCCCTCTACTCCAAAAAGTAGCCTTGGTTATGATATGATATAATAGGGCATTTATAACAAGCCTATACACAAATGTTTCAAGGTGCGATGAGGCAAGGGAGGGGGAACAGAAGGAAGACAAAGGAAACACTCTTACTAGGCCAGGTGATATTGAGATTGCGCAAGTGCAGGAGAGGTGGAGAGGGGCAGTGCAACATGGTTCCATGTCATTTCATCGCGGGATGTTTTTTCACAGGTTTTTTTTTTTACTGTGAATTATTTAATGAAAAAACCCATCACAATTTTTTACATTTATTTTGGGGGGAAACCCCTCAAACCCCCCATTCCCTTTAATGTTTTATCTATTCCCAAACACCCACAACACATATATATATAATTTTCTAACCCCCCAAAAATGCGATAGTTTTTTTTCATTAAACATTTTGCTGTAAAAAACTCTGCGAAAAATGTCCCGCGATGAAAGGGCGCTGTACCGTGCAATACATAGGATCAACGGTAAGAATAAATAAAACAATAGATAAAAGTGCAGCCAGCTAGTGGCAAGTGCAGGGGAAGTGCAAACATCAAGTGTCGAGAGCTGGGGGGACTGTAGGGATACATAAACAGCCCCCAAGGGCAGGGGGTCGCCCATGAGGCAATGCAGATGTGCAGCTGGTGGGGGAGGGGACCTTGGCCCGAGATCAGAGGGTAGCCAGGTGATCAGTGAAGTTTAATTCAGGAATTCAGCAGGGGAGAGGAGGAGAGAAAGCAGAAGCAAAGAGGAAGGTCTTGAGGTGCTTTCGGAACTGGAGATGGTTCTCCTCAAGTTTTATGAAGGCAGGGAGGCTGTTCCAGAGGGAAGCCCCAGCCGAAGGAAGAGATCTAACACCAACTTGTTGCTTGGAAAATCAACAGACCCTGAGGGAGTTGGAGGCAGATGAGTGAAGTGATTGAGAAGGAAGATATTTAGGAGGAGAAGTTGGAGTTATTGAGGCCCCAGAAGGCCTTGTGTACAATGCAGAGGGTTTTCAACTTAATCTGCGCAGCCACTGGGAGCCAGTGCAAAGATTTCAGTCCTGGAGAGTTACGATCTATGGGCTTGAGGCCAAGGACAAATCTCACAGTCCTGTTCTGGATGAGTTGCAGAGGGCAGAGAGTAGAGACAGGCAGATTTAGAAAGAGGCTGTTGCAGTGGTCCAGCCTAGAGAGAACCAGAGCTCTGGAGACAGTGAGCTTCTGGGGGAAGGGGAGAAAAAGAAAATTACCTCTGAGGAGGTGCAGCTGATAGTGTGATGTCTTGGAGAAATCAGAAATGTGAGGAGAGAAGGAGAGAGTGGAGTTGAAGGTGACACTGAGGTTTTTAGCCTCACAGGTGGGAGAAGGAAGAGGGCCAGGAGAGGCCGGCCAGAGAGTGACAGGAAAGATGGGAGCAGATGTGCCAATGAGGAGAATCTCAGTCTTACTGACGTTAAGGCAGAGATCACTGGTGGCACACCATTCCTGGATAGCGGACAGACAGTCGGAGATGAGACAAGGAGAAGAGGTGGCAGAAGGGATCCTGAAAATGAACAGAATGTTGTCCGCATAGCACTGAAATTTGGGGCAGTGAGCGGCAATGCCGTGGACAAGAAGTGCCAGGTGTTGGTTGTACAGCCAGGCAGAGAGGTTACAACCCTAGGGAACATGACAAGCAGAGATAGAGATAGAGGAGAGGAAGGACCCAAGTTCGACCTGCGAGGGTCGATCAGAGAGGAAAGAGGTCAGCCAAGCCAGGGCCTGATCGGTGATACCCAGGTTATCACGGATACAGTTGATCAGGATGGCATGGTTGACTGTGTCAAAGGCAGGAGAGAGATCAAGTAAGATGAGGCCAGAGGGGGTATTGGAGTCAAGGTTGGAGAGCAGGTCTTCACGGATGTTCAGGAGAGCAGTTTCCATGCTTCTGACAGCTCTGAATCCAAACCAATGATCATGGAGACAACCAACCAATGAAGATTAAGCTGTGAGATGGCCAGCTTTTCCAGGAGTTTGCCGAGGAAAGGCATGATGGCGATTGGGCGGTAGTTAGCCGGGCAGCAAGGGTCGGCAGTGGGATTCTTAAGAAGAGGGTGCACAAGGGAGTGCTTCATGGAGGAAGGGGAAACTCCAGTGTCGAAGGCGTGGTTGCAGAAGTTAGCCAAAGCAGGAGCCAGGGTGTCAATGTGGTCCTTGATGATTTTAGAGGAACAGGGGAGTACCTGTTTTGATGAGACTTTCATAGATCAGACTTGTCTAGACACCTCTTCTGGGGAGAACAGGGGAAAGGCAGAGAACGAGGGAGAAGAGATGGCCACAGAAGGGCTAGAGGAAGAGTGGGGAGTCGAGGGAGGTGGAGGAGAGGAAGAAAGAGAGGACAGGATGTCCTGAATTTTAGAGATGAAATGAGAAGCCAGGGCCATGAAGAAGGCCTGGGAGGGGACAGGAGAGGTAGAGACTGCAGCAGGATTGACCAGCTCCTTGCAGATTTTAAAGAGTTCAGCCGAGTTGTTGGATGCCGCAGAGTCACGGTTTGGGTGACGGCTCTCTTCTTGGTGCGGATACAGAGCTGATATTGCCTTTGGAGCATGCAGCAGGCAGGTTTGGCAGAGGATTTACAGGAAGCATGCCATTTCCTATTATCCACCAGTAAGGATGGACAGTTATGATGTTAATGATCAAACACAAATCTATATAAATAAAAATGTAAATGTTTGCTTGTTCAAAATTAAATCTCTGAAAGTTCTTCACCGATTGCTTTGAAATTTTGACACAACGTTGCATTCAAATAGGCGTGTGTTTTTATATACCTACTATACATAGATGTCACACCTGTGAAAGGTAAAAACATGTTTTTTGGTAAAAACAGTGCCATCTGTTGGGTGTAATACAACACACGCTATACTAAATATTTTACGTTTTTTGGGAAAAACAGCACCATCTCTTGGACTTAAAAGCAACACGCTTTTTAGGACTCCATTTCAATGTTTCTGATTTAGAATGGCTCAAATACGTGCTGAGGAAGCAGCAGAGCGACGTGCAGCCAGACTTGAGGATGCACGGTTGCGAGCACGCTGATTGCGCGCATCTCATTTAAGAATGTATTAATTTGGCTGATGGGTGCAGCGACTGCCAAGAGCTATGATGCTCATGGCAGAGGGCTGAGGAACACTAACTGAGCTAAGTATCATTCCATGCAGTGTGTATCCTCCAGCAGGCAAGGTAGCACAATGCAAACTCTGACCCATGAAGAGGGATAAGCGGAGGCACAAAACCCGGATTACAAGCAAGGAGGGAATGGAACTGCACTCTCTGCCTCTGCCACTGGCACCACTGAGAGGGGGAACAACTAAATACCTGGCTCCTGGATTATAGGGGGGGAGGGTGAGGGTAGAGGGGTTGTTTTGCACTTTCTCTTTTCTTTCTGTTCCATTTTACCAGACTGAGCCACAGCAATGCGTGGCCGGGGACAGCTAGTTCAATGTAAAAATCTGAATTAAAGCTTGTTAAAAATCAATACAACTTGATTAAACATATACATTGATGATGTCGAATAACAATCATAGATTCCTAGTTCATACAATCAGCATTAAACAATTAAAACTACAGTTGGGAGCACAAAAATACCCTGTGCAATTAAATGTGTGGGACTGTGCAATTAATTAGCCACCTTAATTTAAGATAGAGTGAGCTGAGCCAAATCGCTGAGTATTCCAGATGTTCCATGTTTTCCGGGTCCCTGAGTCTCGGAGATAGCAACCAGGGATATCCACCGACCGACCTAGTTCAAAGTACCTTTTTGTTAGCCACCAGGCCACTGTGAGGCAGAGCAAGCTTGTAGCCCTCAGGGGACCCAGTGGTCAGATAAGCCTATCAATCATCCTTTGGTGAAAAGGGACTACAAAGCGTTACAGAAAAGGGACCCTCTCGGTGCAGATCACCACAGCTTGTTGAAGCAAATTATTTGGCCCCAAATAACAATTCAGACCATCCACGGTTATTGGTAGGCAGGCAAAGCCTGACAGCTTGAAGAGCTACCTTAGTCCGTCTCTCCCCCTTTCCTCACCCAAAGAGGCTGATAAGTAAAAACAGGCAGAACTGTGCAAGTATACGCAACTTCATCAAAGTTTTAATTCCAACAAGGAACAGGCCGTAGATTTGAAACCCTTTGAGCCAGGAACCAAGAGCAGAATAAAGATTGTACAAACAAATATTTCTGCCCCCTTGTATCCGCAGAGGTGTGGCGTGATGACCACAGAGCGCCAACCACAACAAAGCCCAGGCAGCAACATCAATGTCCTTACCCACAAGGAGTTCCCAGAACTTCCCAGAGCAGTCCAAACAGTACCAGTATCAGCATGCACCGATATAAGTGGGATATTCCTTGATTCTCTGCTCAGCCTAGTCCTATCACCAGGGTCGAGGATGGCAGGGTCTGTTTGCGTGTGTGTGTCAAATTGTAAGGCAAACAGTAAGTTAACAGTAGTTTAACCCAACTAGACCCAAAGATAGCTCAGCTGCTCCAGGAAGGCTCACTTGGAATGCTTGAAACGCCACCTCCCTCTGCCGAGCACCTCCAACTAATTCTCCTCACTTATTAGTTGTGTTGCCCAGGTAATCTCCACATACCTCCAAATGCCTCAGAAGACTGCAGAACACTCCTGGTACACTCCGCGTCCACTTGGCGGGAAGCAGGAGATTTTGTTTGCTGGCTCCTCCCAATGCACGTGGCAACTGTAGAAAGACTGCAAGACCCTGTAACAGCAGTCACATCAGACACTACAGATCAATCCTGGTACACTCTGCGTCCGCTCTGCGAGAGGCAGGAGATTTTGTATGCCGGCTCCTCCCAATGCACATGGCCCCTGTAGAATGACTGCAAGACACAGTAACAGCGGTCACAGAAGACATCGCCGAACATTCCTGGTACACTCTGCATCCGCTCTGTGGGAAGCATGAGATTGTGTATGCTGGGTCCTCCCAATGCAAGTGGTCACAGTAGAAAGACTGCTAGACCCAGTAACAGGGCTCACAGCATACATTTCAGAACACTCCTTGTAGACATTGTATTTGAATGTAAAAGCTTCTGAAGTTTTCTTAGCTCGTGGCTATGGTTGTTGTATTAGTAAAACAGTAGTATACATGAATAAGGTGCACATATACTTAACTTGCATGGTTAAACAATAGAAACATCTATTTTCAGTAATTCATTTTTAGCTTTGCAAAGTGACATTTTTATTTTCTATTTATGTAGGATTTCATTTAGTTTTCACACTTCTTACTGTTACTATGTACAAAAATGCCCAATTCTTTTGGCATTGAAAAAAGATAGCAACATACAAATGAAACACCAGCATGATGCTGTTTGTCTATTGAAATTATTTGTATGCTTCTTGTGCTTTTTCATTCAGCAGATGCTTATTATGTTGAACCTTCTGGACAATTTCAGCTACAGGATTGTCACCAGATTACATGTGCTGTTCTTTGTCTGGTTGTTATCGGTGCTCTTCCAGCTGATGCTCTTCATCTGCTTGTTCCTGGTGGACTTCATGATGTTTTCTTTTTATTTGAAGGTTTACAATACCCTATTGTGTTGTGGGTGGTGGTAGAAACAGCTGCAGTCTAAACTGGATCAACGGTTTATGTGCCCTGACTGTGGTGATACATATCCACAAGCTCTGTGGGTTACTGTAACTGGAATGATTGAATGGGACAACATTTTCGTGAAGTGATTTCTTCAAGTCATGGAAACTGCAAATCTGGAGCCTAGGCAGGGTTACATGGTAGCACTAATTGTAAATTATTATTAGTGTAGGTTTTGGTTACTGCCTCCCTGAAACTTGAGGAGAACCATCTCCAGTTCCGGGAGCACCTCAGAAACTTCCTCTTTGCTTCTGTTTTCTCCCCTCTTCTCCCCTGCTGAATTCCTGGCTGAAACTGAAACTGCACTGGTTACCTGGCCACCCTCTGATCTCGTACCCAGGTCACCTCCCCAGCCAGTTGCAGACCTGCACTGCCTCCCTTGCAACCCCCACACTTGGGGACTGTTTTCTGTATCCCTACAGTCACCCTACCAGCACTTGACACCTGATGTCTGCACTTACCCTTGCCCTTGCCACCTTGCCATCATTGTTTATTTGTTGTTTTATTTATTCTATTTATCCCATGTACTGCACTGTCCCCTCTTCTTTCACACCTGCACTTTTCCCCTTACCTCTTCCCATGCCCTTGTGCGATCTGAATGACACCTGGCCTAGTAAGATTGTTGTCTCTGTCTTCCCTATGTTCCCCCTCCCTTGCCTCATCACGCCTTGAAAATACCTGTGCATAGGCGTGTTATAAATGTCACATAATATCATATATCATATCATAAATTGTTCACTAAGCATGATTGTTTAAAATATGTAAAGTGTAGTTTAATTGAAATGTATGAGTGCTTGAAAGAATGTAGCCCAAAAACAATATTTGATGAAAATGGAGTTCAAGTTACACCCAAAACCTTGTATAACATGGAAGGTGCATGGAAGGTGCATGAACAACAACCTTGTAACGACATATGTGGGGTCATTGCGCCCTTAATGCACTGGCAGATGCAAACAAAACCTCTACTACTAATTGTGAGGTCCAAATCTGTCCGTTGGCTGTATGTAAAGATTATGTGAGGATATATGTTTGAAGAATCACTTTATCTATTGCAATGGTGTGAACATGATAAAGATATATAATTTCTTAACCATGTATGTTCAATGAAAAAACCTTGTTAACAGGTAATTACAGTTAAGCTACATTTGTAAAAGTTCCTCTTTGTAATTAGTGATGTTAAGTGCAGTAAATTTATGAAAAGACTTCAGTTATAAACACCGTTTAAATTGGTCAAGTTTCACATTAAACAAAGCTGAAAACTCAGTGATACATTAGTTGGCATGTCATTATGGTTGCAGAACAAAATCACGAGCTATGATAAGCGAAACAACCATAACTCCTGCCCACACCATGCACGTGACATTAAAGATACAATTAGAAAAAAAAGCACCAACAATTACATTACAGATATCATCACATATAATATAGCCAATTGCTTTATATGCACATGGGAAGATTGTATTTACACAAGGCACCAGATTTATACACTAAATTTGGCCAGCACAATTGGTATGGCATAAGAAGCACATATATTTCAACATTCCAACATATTGGTGTCTGGTAACCCATTAGAAGTTCAGCAGTATGCATGTGGATTGCAGAGTGATATATTTTCAAAGTATCACAATTCAATGTTGGATTTAGTGCCAATCTGTATTTCATGCATAACTGCACTTCTTCATAATTCCTTATTACAGTTTGGAATTATTACAAATGTCAAACAAGTAAAAAAGTGGATTTGGGACATTAAGGCATTGGTTAATTAATTGGATTCATGTACCTGGCTTCCAGGTGAATAGGTTAAGTGAATCTAATAATGATTTCCCAGTAAGACATGTAACTCATGATCTCTGTTCACTCATGTACAAAACACATGAAATCATTTTTTTTCAGTTGTCTTCCTTCTAACATAAAGGTGTGTTGTCACAAGTTCAATGAAATCTGTAGAAGGTTATCCACTGTATCATGTGTATGTGCTATATACATAATTTAGAAACTTAAAAGTAAAGATTAAAGGGACCCTTGTAAGTTTTATTAAAAGAAGCTGTCAATGTATTTCCAAAACATTTATACAATTTCTCCAATCAGTGTCAATCCTACAGTGCCTGAACACCTGTCTCAGAATACAATTGAGGTTTGGAAGCATTTGAGATTTTACAGCATGATGCAATTCTAGCTGTTCACAACAATGACAAGAGTAAGCAAATTGTGCACTTATCCCACGCATGCATCAGGTCTCAGATGTATTTCAACTGCAGGGGTTAAATAGGCAAAGTAGATGGTATACATTATTTGCCATAGAGTGCGATGGCCAGTGAAAGTTAAACTCTTTAGAGAGATGGGCCAACAGAGTAAGCATTCAAGAAAGCACAGTACCGTAAATACGATATAACGAAATGCCCAAGTAGGTGTATATAACAATGGCATGCTTTTCTAAAAGAAACAATGAACACCAAAATATTAGCAAGAAAACAAATCAAAGGAAAGATATAGAATAGTCAGATTCCATTGGAAATTAAACAGATTGGCGAACAGGGAATTGAGGTGCAGTGTGCAATCAAACATAGACAATTTTAAAAAGGAAGCGAAAACACACAAATACATTGTCTAACCTTGCTTTTGTCAAGGTAAACATAGGGGATTGAACCTGTTAATACTATTCAAGGTCAGGCCTGGTCATCAGGGTAACTGGTTTGACTGGGACTGTAATAGAGCTACTTGATTATTAACTTGCCCTCTGGTGGCTTTGCAGCATAAAAACAGTCTTTCTCGTGCTTTGCATGGTTTAAAATCACTACTTGGTCAGGTTGCCTTGACTTATTTATGTGGACGCAATGGTGCTCTGTCTCAGCACTAAATATTATTGCTATGTACAATTATTCATATTATTATTATTATCATAATTAACATTTGTACCATTATTATTATCATCATCATTGCCATTATTATTATTATTATTATTATTATTATTATTATTATTATTAGTGTTCTTGTTATTATGATCATTTATTATTATTAGTATTATTATTATTAGTATTAGTATTATTATGATGATTATTATGATGATTATTTATTATTTATTATTATTGTTACTATTATTAGGGTATTTACTGAGCATGGTCCTAGCTTCAGGAAGCAATGGAGAACTTTACAATCCCAGGGGGAAGAACATGCTGATGGAAGCAGAGAATCAAGGGAGCAGGAAGTTAAAATCAGCGGTGCGGCCCAGTAGGCCATTTATCAGCCAGGGATCTAGAAGCAATCAGTGGAGGAAAGGGTTGGGATCAGATCATCCAGTTTCATGTAGGGTCGGGAGTGAAGTTGTGGAGGAACCATTAATTAAAGAGGAGGGGGTATTGAGATGCTTTCTGAACAGTAGAAGCAATAGGGTGAGTATTATATTGATGGGGAGGAGAGTCAGGAGAATTGGGGTGTATGGAAGGATGGCATGTCTTCTGGTTCTGTCCTTCCGGCACCACTGGAGTTCAAGTCTACACATGTCCTTACTACAAGTGCATCATAGGCCTTTGCATATGCTGAGTTTCTCAGTGAGGTAGCTTTGGGACTTCAGGGTGACAACCTGGTAGCTGATGAAGCAGAATTTGAAGATGATATGAGCTTGCAGCAGGAGGGCACATCGGTAGTAGAACAAAGGAGTGTTTAGATGGTGGCAGACTTCCATGAGGTTGGAGTGGTGCGGTGCAGGTGATTGTATAGTTTCATAATTATTTTATGGGGAATGAGAGAAGAGAGTATTGAGGTAAGCTCTGAATATTTGTAGAGGAGCACACACAGTAGATTATAAATACTGTGATAGATTGTGTTGGCTGAGGTATAAGGACTGGCACAAGTGTGTTGCGGTAAATAGTACTGCTTAATGGTTGTTGAAGTTGCTTAGTGTCCGAGAAGGAGGAGGAGCCAGGTAGCTGTATATTACAAGTCGATTAGCTGGTATTTAGAATTGTGTGGGCCAGTGTAGAGGACCATTAGGTTTGATAAGAATAATTGGGTTGCCCTGTGCAGAGGGCCATTGAGTGTTGTTTTGGTGTGATTGCTCTGGATGGAAGGTGTGAATTTATGAGTCTCGAGTGAGGGTATATGGGGTGTGTATTGAGTATGTCTTTGTATGAGTGAATCCATTGTGATTGGCTTTTGTATATAAACATATATCTATATGGCGAGGGAAGCAAAATTGCACGAGGGTAAGGAGGGGGAACTCTCGACTGTGGTAAATTAGTCGGAGTGAACTAAAGGGTCGAGGATAGAGTTTACTGGGATTATGGGCACACCCCTGGACCACTTGTGTAATGATTTACCCCAGTATTGAGATACAATTTTAAAATATCACTTCCAGTGGGTGCAGGACACTGCTGGGCAGTATTTTCGAGAATGGCTAGGAGAAGGAACTTTTGATCGTGACACAATGGAGAACATGCTTTCATATTTGTTGGTGACATATAAAGGCACCACATCGAAGAGCAGGCAAATATTTTAGGTCAATGGAAGCTTTATGAAGAGAAAAGAGAGGTATCATCCAAAGAGGTCAGGAAAGGTAGTGACACATCAATGCCACCCACTGCACTGCCCCCTCCCTGTGGGATGTACCCTATGCTGAAGCTTACAGAAGGACACACAAACCCAAGATCGATGTCCCCAAGTAAGAATAAAGCAGAAGTAGGGAAGGGAAAGCCAGAGGCTATAATCACCACTCCTGAGAGAACAGCCATCAGTAAAAGGAAGTACTTGGTAGAGATAGAAAAATGTGTGCAGCAGCAATTAGAAACTGTGTTCAAAGCAGCCAAAAATTAGATAGAGAAGGCAGACCAGAAAACATAGGAGTAGCAAGGGCTAGCGAGAACACCATGTGGCTGGATGTCTGGGTAAATTATGTTTATGTTAAATAAAGAGTCTCTGGAAGAGCAGGATAAGTGCTCTGTGGGTTTTGAAGTGGACCCCGAGGGAAAGCAAACCAGGATGGACGTGCACGGCCTGATAGAGGAGAGATGGCAACAGGCAATGGGACAAAGACAAAGGGAATACATGCAACATATACAGGAGATTGTGGGCATTGGAGATGTGACAAACATGGAACATGAACATACCAATATTTTACCACATATTGTCCGAGGCCTTCACTCAGATGTGCAAACATCCCTAGGAAAGGTGGTTGGAAAATACAGACCACCATAGTACACGTTTGTAAGAGGAAATAGGAAAGAGAGAAGGACATGACAGACAATGCAATTAAGACAGATGCAAAATCGGTGCAAAAGAGCAACGCCAGCATTACAGGCAATGGAGCTCCCAGGTATATGTTCAATCCATGCAACCACAGATACAGCCCATACAACAACAGATGCAGCCACATCAAGCACAAATGCCACTAAAGCAGGTGCAGGTGCCCTTCACACAGACATTACAACCTTTAGGCCCCACAGTTGCCCAGGCACCACAGCTAAACACACAGCAGCAGGTGACAGTACAACAGAACGCCTCACAGTTTCAAGCACAAAAATACACGCAGGGGGACAGAACATTGTTAGCTCAGAATACAGTAAAACACTACACAGGAGTGACTGTTTTTAGATGTAACCCATTTCAATGTTCAGTTCAAGACCCCAATGCCCAATAGGCCAACCCACAGAAGACACGTGTGTGCCCAATTATTTCAGTAACTGAAAACCCAGACGAGGAACCTGAGGTCGCAGGGGAGATTGGAAAAACAGATTTCACATTTTTGGTTGACAAGGGAGCCACCAAATCCTGAATTAAGGATGGTGTCTTTCCCCTGATGAACAATGTAATGGACACACAGGGATTGTCTGGGGCCATTGCAATGGTTACTATCACAGAAGATTTACCACTCACAATAGGCACCCAGCAAATAGTAGTGCCCCTCTTGTACTCAAAAGACACTCCCATCAACATAATAGGAAGAAACATAATGGGCAAATTAAATACGTCAATTTCATTTTTAGAAAAGAGCATAGTATTCTTGACACCAGTATCTTTTATGAGCAGGTTGCAGCCATCATGCAGCCATTTTGTACACACAGCGCTTTATGCAGGTTACTATGTCATTCCGAGGTATTTCCTTTATGCGGTACAAGTATTGTTAGGGTGGATACCTAGAATGAAAGACAGGATATTCCAATTGGCCACAAGATTCCTGTTCAGACCAGCGGTACACTAAGATATAGTACCAGAACAACAGTCACAATACATTTAGAAACAGGGCTCACAAGGAAGGACATGGTGATTTTATATTGGACGGCCGAAGAGGGTACAGAATGGTGCACCGTCCTCTGCAATGACCTAACTTTAAAGACGAACAGACTTGAATGATGAACAGCTGTTCTCAGAGGGGGAGATGGTATTTCAGATATACATCCCATGTCAGGTATACATAGAAGAGAGACAGGTGTTCCAGAGGATCCAGATAGTGAGCACGGCATCAACTCACTTATGGAAATATTTGAAAAACGTACCAGTGGTACTATAGACCAGAGGTCCTCATGATGTGGGGTTGTTGAAGCGAACAGGGGCATTCTGCATAAACATGAAGGAAGGGGCACTGCAACCATGGGTTAAACAATACCCACTATCACTTGAAGCACAAAAGGGTATATATGACACACTCCTTGCACTTTGCCGACAGGGCATTATAAAGATGTCAGAATCCCCATGTAATATGGCCATTTACCCTGTCAACAAATTGAAAGCTTGGGCATGGAGATTCATTCAAGATCGCTGCCCCTTGTACAATGTAGTGGAAGCAGAATTTATACTCCTACCAAATCCAGCCACAATATTATGTAACATACGTACTGTACCAACATGCTTCCCAATTATTGATTTGAAGATTTAATTATTTTACATCCCACTGCACCCAGATTCACAGTATCTTACTGAATTCACGTATTGTGGCACGGGGTTCCAACATAGTTATTTACCACAAAGGTATTGCCAGTCACCTAGTGTGTTCAATCGAGAGAGCCAGTTGGACCTAAGCAACTTGCAAATGTACAGAACAGTCATCCAGCATGTGGATGACCTCCTGTTGTGCTGCACAACAGAGGACCAGTGCAGAAAAGATTCAGTTACACTTCTGATATTGTTAGCAGAGAAGGGGTACAAAGTAGACTAGGAGGAATTGAAATATTGCCAAAGAAAAGTAACATACCTAGGACAGATATTATGAGTAGATGGCATGGGAATTACTTGTGAGAGAGTAGACACAATACACAGCACAACACTGCATGCACAGTCAAAAAGATACAGTGGTTCTTAGGCCTGTGCAATTATTGCAGGGCCTGATTCTTAGACTATTCAACATTTTCAATGCCCCTCGTTCAGGGGCAAAAGAAGCAAAGAAGGAAAATGGCACCATAAAATGGACATGTGAAACAAATGGCTCATTTCCTGAACTAAAGGGAGCATTAGCACACGCATCAGTTTTAACAACCACAAACAATAAAGAAAAAATATTTTTGCTTTTTGCATTTTGAAGGCACAGTGATGATGGCTGGCCTCACTCAAAAGAAGCCACGAGGACATAGGCCCCTGGCCCCCTACAGTGGCATTTGCCATCTAGAAATCACCAACAATAATGATGGACTGTGCAGTAACACTATATGTAGAACAATCACCTTTTGCTATACTAGAAAAATGAAAGTCCACATTAAGAACTCAGAGAGCCTCAGGGTATGAGGAAAAATGGTCAAATCCAGCAATTCAGGTAGTGAGGTGTCAGGTTGTCAACCCTGCGTGAATCATTGCACATCCGGCAGAGGTAGGGGAGTATGTGAATGACTCTGCCTCATTCATTGACAGGATGATGCTGACCCCAAAGTACAAGAAAAGTCCATAGAATGAGGAGATATTCTCTTCGTTGATGCGTCATCAATAATAGATTCAAGCACGGATTGTCAACATACGGTTTGGTATCATGACAGAGAATTTAAGGTATGGGCTCAGATGAGGTTGCCACTACACTATTCTGCACAGGCAGCTGAGCTGACAGCTCTGATAATGGGCATGGATATGTCATAGGGGCACGCCATCAACATTTATTTCAGATTCAGTATACGTCACTTCCATGGTGTATTCAGGATTGGCTCCATTGTAAAGGAGGGGGTTCCGGAGGAGTCATAACTCCCCCATACAACATGAACAGTTAAGCCAATTGGCAAAAATAAAATGTGCCGCCCATAACAACAGCAGAGATGGCATTTCATGAGGCAGTAATAGCGCCGACCCTGTAGCAAAAGAAGCAGCATATTTGCCACTATACACAACAAGGTTGATGCCGTTTAAAAAAGGATTAGACACCCTTGGTGGCATTTCTGCAGAAGCAGCTCCCCACACACATAATGCATTACCCATTTCCAAGTGGTAGAGTTACAGGGGGGTGCATCCCAACAATAACAGCAATAATGGAAAAATGGGGCTGCTCACTGTCACCCACAGACCAGGTGTGAGGATAGTTGAAAGGACTTCTCCACACTTCAGAAAAGCACCACACTGGGTATTTGTGAAGGGTAGGTTGGTTTATTATATTGAATTGAAAATGCCCTTTACGGGTGACACGTGTTTAGACACACCAGTGTCTTTTTCAAATCAGGGCTGGTAGCAATGCTGATAAGTTACATAAAGACAATGAACATATGGCAAAATAGACTGATATGCATTACAATCATAGGTCATGATAAAACAAATTGAAAACGACCCATACCGAACAAATGAAAATCATGGTGTGGTGTGGTCACAGAGAAATAAGGCGGGGTGAAGGGTAGGAAAGTCAAAGGTAAGTCATATTGAGAAAAAACAAATAAACAAAAACAAATGACAAAAACACAAAAGCGTTATTAGCAAATAGATAATCAAAAGTAAAAAACAATTGCTTAAATGATTGAAATTTTTGAAGATTTTTGCCCTTGGCGGCATTACATAAATCTCACCACTCCTTATTTCTCTGTGACCACACCAGCCCTGATTTGAAAAAGACACTGGTGTGTCAAACACGTGTCATCTGTAAAGGGCATTTTCAATTCAATATAATAAACCAACCTACCCTTCACAAATACCCAGTGTGGCACTTTTTTGAAGTGTGGAGAAGTCCTTTCAACTATTGCTCCAAGGGGTCGGGGTCACTAGTGTCCCCTTTATTCTTGCTCCACACAACCTGTGACACCTTCTCGAATTGGAATAATAATGAGGCACATGGTAACTTTGTAAGTTGGTACCAAACAAAAAAAAAAACAGAGTTGTGGTACATGGTGTGAAGATAGAACAGCACAGGGAAACTGGTGATACCCATGAGGATGCCCCAAACAGCCCTGGACCAACTACATTACCCAGTACACGTGTCAAAAGAGCATGCTTTGTGCCTAACTTGCAAGAACAGGTAATTGAGTTTGTAAATAACTGTGTAACATGCCACTAATGTGTAACAGGGCACACACTTACAATTGTTAAGGTAACATTACCATGTCTGCTGTGGCCCTTACAGCATTTGCATGCTGACTATGTTGATATGCAGAATCAATGTAGCTCTAATAGGTACATGATTGTCACTGCATGTCATTTCATACGTTGGCTTGAGGCTGGCCCATGTGCTCATAATGATGCAAAATCTGTTGCCAAATTTTAGCCTGAGAATTATTCCCATGGTGGGGGTTATGTGATGTGTTGAGGTCTGTCAATGCATAAAACTTTGCCAACTACCTTTTTAAGGAGGTAACCTCCTTATTGGGCATCAAGCACCAACTGTGTACTGCATATGAGCCCAAGCCAACTGACATGTTGAGTGCCTCTGCTATAAGAGTACATTGCCAAGCTGTCAACAGTACTGTGCAAGAATGGGCTCTATTGTCACCTGCTCCCTTTATTAGGACTATGCAATTCCCCAGGTGCGGATCATCATTTGACTCTGCCTGATATTGTTACTGGCAAGGGAATGCATGCACCTCTCATTTCTGCACATAAAATTCAGGATGCTAACAGCAATGACCAAGTCCCGGGAGATGAATTTAAAGTATATTTGCATGAGCTCATCTACATTTCGCACCAGATTCAACCACGTCAAGGCAGGCCTGCTGACCCAACATCAAGCACAGACACTCCATCAGCACAAGAAACAGAGACATATGCAGTACAGCCTCCTCTTTATCCAGACTACAAGATACTAATAGGCAACTTTGCAAGATCCTGGAAGGAACCACTTTTCACCAGACCCCTCGCTGTGATGTACTGCACCCCAACAGCTGTGAAGGTAGCAGAGAGGTATCCATGTCCAGCACCTATGTCTCATCAGCATAGAAAGGTAGGAAAGGGACAAATTCATTTATTTTAGATGAGGCAATGCTCTTAAGTTTAACAAACGAAGGGCAGGCTCCCAGTTACTCGATTTAACTTGTATAATGTAGGTTCACGTTTCATTCCTATTTTTAAATGTGCAAGTGTTTGTAAGGACATTATGGACTATTAAGAATGTTCAACATCTATTGGTAACCTTAGGTGAGATTATGCCAAACATTTTGCCAACAGACACCCACCTGCGCTGTAAAGATATGGCATTGCAATTGTTCCTTCAGGAGAATGTGATGAGAATGCAAGTGGCTGATCAGCTATGAAACTTTAAGACAGGAATCCTTTAGTAGTAGACTGTTAGCAGTAATTTAGTAATTTAAAGGGTCTCATCATTGATGATTCTACCTTTTCTGCATGCCACTGGCATATTGCAATTCAGATGGGGGTTGTAATTTGTCTTGAGAGTGATCTTAGTCCCCTAGAACTAATTCTTATTGTACCGTGATTTAAGGGTGCACCGGGAAGGGTAATAATGGAAGTGAACTAAACTTGCAATAGATCTCCCATGAGTTGGGATAGCCTTGATCATGGGAACATTCAGCATACCTTTATAAAATAAGTGAATGGAGAAATGTTTAACTGTCTCACTATTAATCTTTTGGGCAAATAATTTAAAGGTGCTGTCTACTACAACAATAAAATGGGACGCATGCCAGCACCCAATGTTATGCATTTGTCTAGTAGCGATTGTAGGGATGCTCGGAATGAAATATTATAAGCACTGAGGTGGAATGAGAAAGATATGCATTGAATAATGGAGAAGAAAACAGATTGTTCTGGGGTCTACAAGAAAAAAATAGAATGCAAGATATGCAACATTCAGAGAATGTTGCATAGGTTACAAAGAGGTGAATGACAGAGCATGTGGGCAGCTAATAGCACTAAGCAATCAGAATATATGTAAATGACTTTGGACAAATGTCCCATCCAAATATTGTTGGATTTTTTTCATACCTATATATTCACTATCCATAGTGAATGGTGTTAAAATGGAGTAGATTGTGCAAACATAGGGTGGACAATGAGCAGTTTGTTCTGTTCAATTTGAGGGAACTACCGATAGCTTTATTAAAAGCCCTTTGAAAGATTGTATCCCACTTGACCTATTTTAATACAATCTCAATCAATGGGACCAATTACTTATTAACATATTTCTATTCCATTGCCAACACTTGTCATGCAAATATTGTATGTGATCGTTTATCGGAATTGGCCATTTAGCAAACAACTTCTGTTACTCTGTTTTACATGGAATGGTATTGATCTTCTTCTAATTCAGAACCAAAGTAGACCGGTTTGATATTGTCTTCATTTAAGATTAGATCTCAAACACTGCTTGCTAAAAGCATGTGTTTATTTATTTGTTTAGATGAAGAATGTGCTCTTAAAATTGCAAATGTCCCTTACACCATTGAAGCACTGTGTAGGCAACAACTTTCTATGATGGAAATCGCATTTGCAAGGAAATTCATCAAGACAACCAAACAACATTCTGATTGAATCTGAATGCCCACTAATTAGGTTCTGAACAGTGTAAATCTCAAATTTGGCATTCCCCCTTTGAGCAGTGTTTTAAACGGTCTTGTGACTTGTTCAATTTGAAAGAAATATCACATTGTGTGCTGTGCTAAATGCATAGACTGGGAGTTTTGGACACTGGTGGAATATTTGGTACACTATCAAGTAGTTGAAGCTTTGAAATTAAAATAAAATTTTCCAACATTGCTCCAAAAGGCACTTCCTATCCTCTTCCATCGACATCCATCACGATAATGGTGTTTTGATGTTGATTGGAAACTCCTTCCATAAACTGTTTTCTCTATTGCTTATGTACACGTGTGTTGCTTCATAAACAGTACCAAATAAATCAACAATCTTGTTTCTGGCATTATATCATTTATACTAATTTACTAACTAGCTTATGTAACGCTTTTATTCTTTCATATGAAAGAATTAATAATTTCCTCATTGCTACTTCACAGTAGGATTTATCAAATTCATTATTTATTTCTTCACTACAGGAATACATAATGGATGTACAGTCAAAGTGTGTCATGCATGATGTGATGAGTAACTTATTAAACCCAGGTATAAAAGTATTTTAGGGATTTTTCCTTCATTAATAATGATTGTCTAACATACACATCACTACTTGCTCTGGGAATAATCTGGCCAGAATGACTTTCACCTAAGTGATTCACCAGTGATAACGTGAATCCCACTTTGTTGCTCTAATGCCATTGAGTTTGGCCCCTAAATGATACCTTTTCAATGCGTACAATGCACCATTCAGCATAGCATGCTGGCGTTATCCCTGGCACATTTCACTGTTACAAACAATACAAAATATATCAAAGGCCATGAAACAGGATCATTGGTGCCCCAACAGTTTGCAGTAGACACACTTAAGAGGGAGTCCCTTCTTAACACTGGCGAATCCCCCATTCTGCATAGTATGCCCCTAGGGCCAGATAAGATGTGTACTTTATACAAGAATTAGTAAATAATTATGCACTAATTCAATGAACAATGTGTGTTAAAAGTTGAATGCGTGTTAAAAGTTGAATCTTGCCTTGGTTCAACTGTGTATCTTGACGTGTTTGCCATTAGTTAGAACACGTAAAATAAAAATTATGCATAGAATATCCCTCTTTAAAAGAGAAGCCCATTTTCCTGGCCATCTGTGGATTGGATGCAAATTTATATTTCATTTGCAATTGTAATCTTATCAGACTATTTTAATCATTTTCTTTAGTAATTTGGAATATGTTTTTATTCAGTGTGCACCTCTATCTCATAAGTCCTTAATCGGTAAATTGAACAGGTCTGGCAATGTGTATATGTATGGCTTACATTATCTGCTTAACTTGTATATCGTTGCTAGCACTGCTTGCTTGCCATCTTCAATGTTTCTTTCAAGATGAAGAGAAACAAGTTGTAAGTAATGCATTACATGTTTGTAGTCCGGTTACGATTGCATAGGCAACTGAAATTATTGACAATACTTTTTATTGATGATTTTGGAAGAACTCAGGCCGTTACCATACTTGAGAGTTCCATCTGTACCCATTGCTATTTTCTATAATCTAAAATGGTAATCTCATCAATACATTACACCCTTTTTTTGTCCCCAAAAAACTCTGATAAAAGGCCTATAACTTTAGCAAGACTTCGAATATTATTTCACCTCGAGTTGGGTTTCTTATTGTTATTCTACATTCAACAGCATTTTAAGTGTTAGCACATGCAGGCTGTGCTGACACTGCACATGTGCCCCACACCCTCAAGCACATAGACATTCAAGAACGAGTCAATAACAATATATTGCTTGTTAAATGTTAAAGCACTCTTCATGACGGAAGAAAGGAGCCAACAGTGCTGGGTTTGATCCTAATATTTTTTTTGAAATGTTGGTTAGTTCAATATATTTCATCCATGTAACAAAGACATCACTCAAATTCTGATAACTAAGCCTATGTTAGTTTACCCAAAATTCCCTCCAAATCCCTGCATTCAAAATCAGTGGATTCGGCTGAATCCATGCCAAACAAGTGTAACATCCAAATGTCTTCCATGAGTTTGGATGATATCAGAAGCCCATATGTGGATTTGGTTATCACCCGAGTATTCAGGCTGGATCGTCATAGTGATGTCTCATTGCGTATTCCTCAGAGGATGTGGGCAAGTTCTGAGGCAGAAAACAAGTTCAGGAACATAGTTAAAGAGTCAACTACTTCCTGTTTCCTTTGTGGATTTTGGCTCCAGGAAGGAAAGACAGGGGTGATGCACACCAGGAGTTTCCGAAAGAGATACATGTTTGAGGGGTTAGGATTTCTTTTTCTTTGTGGACTGTGTGGGAATTGCGATTTTAAAACAGTTTGTTTGTATTTGGGGAACCTTTAATGTTGTTTCTTACTTTGCGAGGCACTGAGTCACTTTATTTGGAAAGCCATTTCTTTTCACTGTTAAGTAATCCTTTTATTTTGTCTTTTCTTTGTAGGGATCTGGTTGAATGCAGGAAGGAAAGGCAGGGCTGATACACACCAAAGGAAAAAGAGTTTTGAAGTGTAAGCAGGATTTCTTTTTCTTTGTGGATGGTGTGTGATTTGTGATTCAAAAACGTTCTGCTTGAATAGAGGCAATGTTTATTTTTGTTTTCTTAATTTGTGTGGCAAGCACTCAGGCAGTGCATTTGGGGAGTGAGAAGCCAAATTTGTGTCTCTTAAGTAATCCTGTTATTATTAACAATTTCTTTATTGTGGTTTAGTTCAATCAAGAACTTTACACAAAACATAATCAATAGACAGTCAATCAATAATAACAGTTACAGTTCATAAAAACCTATAACAAACATACATACTATACATACTACTAGTTAAAGTCACATTCAGATTTAAGTTCCAAATCAAGTTCTAGATTCACTCCAATTTCAACTATTTGAGCCACAGTATGGCCTGAATTTTCAGATACATATAAAAATTCACAATATAACAGCATAAAAGGACACTCATGAGATCATCATGTCCATAAAATCATACTCATAAAAATCTCATATAAAATCACAATCATGATGATCCGTTAAGTCCATCAGAACAGTTGGCCATCTATTAGTCCTAATCAGCAAAGGCAGTAATTATTCCACACCATCCAGACTTCAACACATGGCTCAAAACTTAAGACTTGCAATCATCAAATCGATGCTGCAATCACACATACCACCCCTACTATAGACACTTGAATAGTACTAAATTAGGCGACAATCATTTAAGTAGTCGCTCCTAGGATAAACCCCCTCAATCGACCAACAGGGTTTGCGCATGCCGCCATACACGATATAAGGCAATTTGCAAGGGGATAGTTTCTGTGTTAAAGCAATATTCCCAAAAAAGAATCTGCTAAGATCCTTTTCATAACTGTGAACAGGGCCCCCCAAATTGCACATGTGCAGAGGACCCAGTTTAACACACTGTAAGAATGTGTCTAGCAGTTTCTGGCTTGTCATTGCGCCGCATATGCAGCAGTTTCTATTCTCAGTCAGAAAGCTCAACCAAGGTCCAATAAATGACCGTACCTGCAGTTGATTGGTGCACAGTTGTAACATGAAAAACCTTATGGCCAGATCAGGGCACAAAAGCAGGTAAAGTTGTGTTTTCCTGTATCGTTGAACCACATGGGACACTGCTTCGTAGCCCTGTGACTTGCCTAAGTGGCTGCTATGTTGGGATTTGAATGTGTTGCTTACATTGTGGAAACATTTATTTCGTTCTTACTGTAGGAGACTGTTCATTTGGTAATTCAGTTTTTTCTGTTGCAGAACCCATTGATATTTTTTTATTGAGAAACGTTAATTTGCTCGTTTCTTGGAGAAACAAATAAATATACTTTTATTTTGTTTAGAACCTCTTTTTCATTGGGATCAATATCAGGAGTACATCGTCCTGGATCCAATGGATGCACTTCTTATCCTCCTAGTTGGAATAAGAGGCGGGGTACAGTCAATTAGCATTCCTGGCTTGAGGTGCACAGAATATCTGCATCAGCCATCGGATTTTGCTGCTGCAGAAGTCTTAGGTGGGATTATTGCTCATGAGTATGTTACTAGGAGTTACAGGGGTAATGGTGGAATGATGGTTACACTGTCACAGTGGTGGGGGAGGAGCTGGAGTTGGTTGTACAACCAGCAATGCAGGGGGCTGGAGGAGAGGCAGTACTGCTATGGTCAGCAGGGGGCATGGTAACCAGTGAGGGTTCAAGGAATGCCCAGGATTTCCTATGAAAGACAAATGAGGGCAGGAAGGCACCTTCCCCTTTGTGGCCACCCTCTTGGGCCTGCATGCCTCCTTTAAGGTGCCTGATGAGGTTTCACCATCAGAAGCTAAGTTCACCTTGTGACCAGGTTTAAACATTATTAGGAGGGTGAAGCTGGTTGTCACCCATTCCCTGGGTACAACAAGCCACCTGTGGTATTACTAGTGCTGACACCAGGATATTTATGAGAGATTCCACCCACCCCAACCCCATGCCATTGATGAGGCTCATCAGAGAAGGGAACTTCTAGGAGGGCACAAGGGAATAGTAAACACTGTGTTGGTAGTCAAACGTGTCACAGCAGTAAGTGGGCCCTGCTAATGCAGTGATGGGCTGGAACCTACCCAAAGAAGTGCCAGGCCAATCCCCTGCAGAGACTACTACATTGCCCAACAGATCGAGCCAATATGCCAAGTGTATGGCCCTTTGTCAGATGACGAGAATGTGTGTATAAGATGAAAGTGGACAGTGCTCAGCACCATTTTATGAGGCACCACCCTGAGTACTTTTAAAAATGGTGAGAGATGTGTTGTTATGGCGTGGCACAGGAGATCTTGGTAAACATGTGTTGATTTGTTTCTGGTGGAACCCATTTATTTTGCTTTTGTTTTCTTCTTTTCTCACTTGAAAGAAATTGAACAAACATTTGCAAAATATCAACATTTGAAACAAAAACATTGTGATAGTATAAAATGAATGCTGCAAAAATTGTGTATTCACATTCATTTCGTTTATTTTGGTGTATTATTATGGGTGAAGGATAAACGTTTAGTTTAGGGTAGCCATTTGTAAAAACATGCATCCAACTTCGGGCTAAACAATGGAATACTTTTGGATGTAATTGGAATATGAATATGTAAAAGTCACTGAGTCATTACTCTCACAGTCCTCTTTTCGATAGTTGGTGCACCTAACACAACAAACACTAATAATACATTGAGGAACTCGTGTGAAACAGGAAAGATATAACAATTGATTTGGGACCTCAACCCCGTAAAACAGTTGAGCTGTACAAATTGAGTTTTTGCCCTTATCCATGTAGTCTGTGCCTTCATCATTTTGAGACAGGAGAGATGTAAAAACTGAGTCTCTGCCACCACTCCTGTGAGGCAGCAGAGATGTAAACATACAGGATGTGGACCCCACCCTTGAGAGACAGGAGACACATCCTAATTGAGTCTGTGCCGTCAACCCTGTAAGACATGTGAGATGACAAATATTGATTCTGTGCCCTGTTTTCCCAATCCTGCAAAGAGGAGGGATGCAAAAATGGAGGCTGTGCCTGCACTATTGTGAGACAGTTACGATTTAAAAATTCAGACAGTGCCCTCATCCCGACATGGCAGAAGAGACCATAAAAACGAAGGGCCTCATTACGAGGTAGGCGGTAGCCATGGTGCTATTAGCACCATGGCTACGCCCTTACCGGATTCCGGGTCCGCATTGTAGAAATAGAGATTTACCAGGTCATTCCAACCTTGGAGGACCCAGTAACTCCCCATTCCAAGAACCATTCCCCATTCCCATTCGAGCCCCCATAGCTAAAACCAGGCGCCCATAGCGGGACCCGCTAAGGGACCTCAGAATAGGGAGTTAAGGGTTTACCTGCACGGGTCTCCTTACCGGTGCCCGTTAACCCTTACCGCCCACCTCGTAATGAGGCCCAAAGTTTCTTACTCTCTATTCCCTGGGAGACTTAAACATTGAGTGCATGAGCTGACACTGTGGGACTAGATAGACTAGATAGACAATGAAATTAAGTGAATGTTCCAATCCGGTGATACCTGGCAAGGCTGTGCCCTTACATCTGTCAGACAGCAAAACACACCTGAATTGGAGGTGCAAGACAGGTGAGACGTCGAAATTGTGTTTGTGGCCTCAACCAGCTAGAAAGGAGAAGTATAAACATTGTGGGCTTCATCACGAGTTTGGCAGTAACCCTTAAATCTGGCGGCAGTGCTGTTACCGCGGGATTTAAGGGTCCACCAAATCAGGGCTTTGGCAGATTTCTCCCCAGCTCTGAGCTCGGGGAAATCCGCCGAAAATTCACGCTCATACCGCCAGGGGAAATCCGCCGGCGGTACGAGCACAAAATTTCCCCATTGAGCCCAATGGCGAATGAGGCATTCCCAAATGGGCTCAATGGTGAATGGGGATTTCCAAATCCGCCAAACCCGTGATCCGGCGCTAATAGCGCCATTGGGTTTGGCGGTAGTGCAGATAGCACCAGCGCTATTAGCGCCGGCGTTACCGCCCAACTCGTGATGAGGACCTAAGTCTTTGCGCTCTGAAACACATTGGGCCTCATTACACGGACGGCGGTAAGGGTTAACGGTCACCGTTAATGGCAACGGTGACCGTTAACCCTTACCGCCGTACTACGAGGTCCCTTTGCGGGTTGGAGGAATTAACGCCTGCTTCTTGCAGGCGTTAAAAACCAACCCGCTAAGGGACCTCGGAGCTAATTACGGCACCGCAAAATTGCGGTGCCGTAATTAGCGCCTTCCCCATTCCCATAGAGCCCTATGGGGCAGAAATGGGAATGGGGAAGGGCAATGGCGGAAGGGGGATTTACCGCCCCTCCAACCTTGGAATGGGGCGGTAAATCCCCTTTCCGCCAAGGCGGTGCCGGTAATTTACCGGCATGGTCCAGGGTGCTAATAGCACCCTGGATTACCGCCTTCCGTGTAATGAGGCCCATTGTATAGGTGATATACAAATAAACAACAAATTAAATTAAATTCAATTCACCCACTCCTATGAGAAGGAAGAGACATAAAATTGCATGATTTTCCCACAACCTCCGTGAGACAGGTAATACATGAATATGAAATTGGTCCCCCTAGTCTTGTGAGACAGGAGAGATATAAAAAATTGGCTGTGCCCTCATCTTAATTCAGAGTGTGCCCCAACCCCCACGAGACAGAACAATCATACAGTTTGAGTGTGGGCCCCCATTCCACTGAGATATGAGACATTTCAGAACTTAGGTTGTGCCCCTGACACTGCGAGATGAGATTGATCTAATAATGGGGTATGTGTCCTCATACCTGTGAAGTAGAAGAGACATATAAATAGAGTGTGTGCACCCACTCCTGTGAGACGGGGGACATACAAATTGAGTATGTGTCCACACCCAAGCAAGAGAAGGGAAACCTAAAATGAAGTGTGTGCCAGCACCCCTGTGAGACAGGAGAGATGTACACATTGAGTCTGCATCATAACACCTGCAAGACAGGAGACACATTCAAAAAGTGTCTGTGTCACACCCCTGCAAGCCACTATTAATGTACAAATGGGGCCTCATTATGAGTATGGAGGTAGCCATGGTGCTATTAGCGCCATGGCTGCCTCCATACCGGGCTCCAATACCGGGTTCCTGCAATGAGGACTTACCAGGTCATTCTGACATAGGAGGGCCCGGTAATTCCTCCTTGCAGGAACCATTCCCCATTCCCATTTGAGCCCCCATAGGGCTCAATGGGAATAGGGAGGGAGGTAATAACGGGCACATTACAAGTGACCCGTTATTACCTCCCTCTTCCACTCACGGGACCCGGAAAAGACGTCTGGTTTTACCAGACGTCTGGTCCGGGTCCCGCAAAGGGAACCTCGTAATCGGTGCTCACGTAATGAAGGGGGTCGGTCCCATACCGGCCAGGGTCATAATGAGGCCCATGGAGTCTGTGGGCCTCATTACACGGAAGGCGGTGAGCCATGGCGCTATTAGCGCCATGGCTCATGCCGGTAAAATACCGGCACCGCCTTGGCGGAAAGGGGATTTACCGCCCCATTCCAAGGTTGGTGGGGCGGTAAATCCCCCTTCCGCCATTGCCCTTCCCCATTCCCATTTCTGCCCCATAGGGCTCTATGGGAATGGGGAAGGCGCTAATTACGGCACCGCAATTTTGCGGTGCCGTAATTAGCTCCGAGGTCCCTTAGCAGGTTGGTTTTTAACGCCTGCAAAAAGCAGGCGTTGAAGCACCAACCCGCTAAGGGACCTCGTAGTAAGGTGGTAATGGTTAACGGTCACCTTTACCATTAACGGTGGCCGTTAACCATTACCGGCTTCCGTGTAATGAGGCCCTGTGTCTGAACCTCATTAAGAAAGGAGAGAAATACAAATGTAGTTTGTACCCTCACACAAGTGAGACAGGAGAAACATTAAAATTAAGTAGTTTCCCATCATTCCCGATAAAAAAGAGAGAGGTAATAATTCAGGGTGTGACCCAACATGGAAGGGACAGGGGAGATGTGCCCATTGAGTGTGTGCCCCTACTCCTCAGAGGCATGAGAGATTTAAAAAATATGGTTATACTTAACCCAGTAGAGACTGGACAGATCTGCATATGAGGCAAGAGAGACATAAACATCCCCCCACTCCAGCAACAGATGAGAGATTTAGAAAATCTGACTGTGCGACAGAAGTGATCTACAGTCTGTGTCCTCACAATTGTGTGGTACAAGAGATGTAAAAATCAAGAGGGTACCCACATTCCTGCGAGGCAGGAGAGACATACAAATTGAGTTTGCACTTTCAAAAGTGCAAGACAAGGGAGACGTACGAATTGCGAGTGTACCCCCACTCCTGAGAAACAAGAGAGGATGAAAAATGCAGTAAACAATGGCTCACCTACCCCTGCCGGACAGGAAAGACATACACATGTTCTCTGCTCCCTTAACCCTGCAAGACAGCAGGGAAATAAAAATTGAGCATGTGCCTCATCACTGCAGGAAAGGTGAGATGTAAACATTCAGTTTGTGTCCTCATTCATCAGACATGAGAGATTAACTAAACTGAATCTGTGCCCTCAACACTGCGAGACAGAATAGACATCAATATTCAGTCAGTGCACTCACCTATGTAAGATAGGAGAGACATAACAATGCACTTTTTGCTCTTACTCTTGCGAGATGGGAGATATGTAAAACATCAGGTTGTGCCCCCACTAAGCAAGGGCAAGGACACATAGAAATTCTTTATATTACTGACTCTAATTAATCATTGGAATATCTATGGTAATTTGACTAGGCATACCTGTTGTATGCTCTGATACACAATATATATCACATTTGTTGCTTCACAATCATAGTGAGCACATCATAAAAAATGTTTCTCATCATCACCCTAGTCACCACCATCCCTTAGAACCACATTATAATTGTATCTCCAGAGCCTGAACTAGTGATATTAACAGAAACCACAGTGCCCACCCCCTCCTCCAGTGCCAAGGCTGTCCTGTCCACTGGGACACAGAAGGTCCTCCACTGGCTAAACTATGATCTGTATCAGACTATGAGGATCCTGTAACTGAACTTGCAAAAGCAATGGTATCTTGCCATAGTAAACTACGATTGTTGCAGGCTTGTACATTTCAACTATGTCTTATGTATGTGTCAATCTTCTCCCCACAGTCTGGAATGCTGCCACTTAAAACAGTGATCAACCAATGGTTCCAAAATATAAATTGTTTAAATGCGTTTTGTGCATGGGTAATTGTTAAAGATGTCCAGCAATTCTCTCACATGCTGTGCAACTTCTAACGTGCCCATGTTATCATGTTGCATTTCTCTTCTGCACAGGTTCATCTTGAGCAAGTAAATCAATGAACACACCTCACTCAGTGATTAGGGATTTTGGCACACATGCATTGTGGCTGCCACAAAGGGCTGTATAAGGCCCCACCCAATTCTTAAATGTGAGTGTAGCTGCATTGAGTAACATCATTGGTTTGCTCACACAGCCTGTACATTCTTGACTGTGAGTATAGCTGCAGTCAGACATAGTATTGATTCACCCACACAACCAGTGAAACATATCCAACGTTGAATTCCATTGGGTTTAAACAAACATTTTTAGCTGATAATGTGGGAGATGTGCTGCACCTGCAGTGCACTTGCAATATGTATGGCTATGTATGACTGGCTGCAATGAACACAGATTCTATGTGCCCCAGGAACCATATCACGGACAGAGTAGCAATCAATGACAAAACCTGTCAACTTCTGCAAATCACTGCAGATGAATTGTGTTCCAGAGCCTCAGGGAAGCAATGGAATTGGAGCCATTGTTTACTGTAATTGTCTGCTTGCACAAGGCCCTTGGTAATGACCATGGTGCTAACCACTCTGCAACCAATGGCTTTAGTGTATCCTAGATGTCGGCTTTTGTGTGGCTTCTAGCATCAAAACCTTGCAAAAACAATGTTGCTGGTTGGGAGAAGTTGTGTAGATGCTCAGATGACTTTCCTTGGAAGGATATCCAATGTGTTGTTACAGCAACGTAATCAGTGTTTGCCTGCTTGACCATGTATCCATAGTAAAATGGACTTTCCCACCTTCTGACCATGCTAAATCCTTTCTCCGCACAAGAAATACTGCATCATTCAATACAAGTACAGTCTTGCATGAAAAGTAATTCTGGCCTGGAATTTGCCCAGGGTCATCAACACTTACCATCAGCTCTCTGCAAGGTTTGTTTACGTCACATAGGCATATGGAATAATGTCTATTGACAACATTTCTGCAAATTTAGAATTGAGAAAATGTACTTGTGGATTGTTATGCAGGTTCCTGGCTGCAGAGACTGGGCTGGTGCAGAGACCTTGTGGCAGTGCTCTCCCACCATTTCATTGAGTTATGGTGCTGCTGATGAACATGGCGACACACAACTTTGCTGTGAGACTGACACACTTCACAGTGTGGAATTCAAAATGCCGGGCAGTTCCAGCACGCTGCCAAATGTCAGCTGGTTCCTGATGCGTAATACGTTGGTCCCACTTTTGTGCATGATGGCAATTTATGTTCGACACAGAGCAGAACAGCCTACTAATAAACCTGTCCTCCTACTGCCCAATGATAAATGAAAGATCTGGGCTCGAGAAGGGTTTTAGCTTTGTTCCGACAGGCAACTATGATAGCTTCAAAACCTAAACAGAATTCTAACTGTTCAGGAAAATACATCTGAAGCAATATTGTATGCACACTACACCATATGGTGAAAAGAATGCTGCAGGACTACACAGACCTTCAACCTTTAGCCCTCCAACAGCCAGCCACACCACCGAGTTAGTCGTATTTGAAAAAAACAGTGCCAACTGCATTAAAGTCTTGAGAGGATAACAACACCAAACCGAGCTTTCAGAACATCATGAGATTTGAACTTGAAGCAATACACTCATTAAAGGCGAATAATGCAATAGTCTTAAGAAAAGCTGATGAAGGTGGTGCTATAGTGAGTTTGAAAAGAGAAGACTACATTAATGAATGTAAATGCCAATGAAGTGATGACTCCTTTTACAAACTGATAATCCCACTAAGAGGTCTCAGTATTTAATTAACACTTACGTACGGAAAGCACTAGAGATACAATGGATCTCTAAACAAGAAGTAAAATACCTAACACCTACTAACCCAAGCATCCCTACATTTTATGTAATTCCTAAAATTCATAAAACATTGACAAATCCTCCTAGTAGACATATCGTTTTAGGCACTGCATCAATTTTGGAGTTTCTTGCTAAATTTGCAGATCGCTTTTTAAATCATATGTGAAAAACATGGCATCTTACATTCAAGATACTACAGAGGTCATTAGGATGATAGAAGGGTACCTCATTCACGAAGCCGACATACTTATTAGACTCAATATTGTGTCATTATACACAAAAACCCACAAATAGAAACTCTCAACATGGTAGGAGGATTGCTACTTAGTTAAAGACCGAGCAGCAAAACACCAAATTCTTTTATATTATGGTGTACAGAAATTTCACTAACTGAGAATGAGTTTATCTTCAATTAACCACCTCTACAAACATATACACAGGACTGTAATGGGGTCGACTGTGGCACCGACCCTGACAAATGTGTATGTTGAAACTATTGAGACAAATTTGATTCTAATGATAGCAACCCTTACAGGAAACACATTAAGATGTGGAAACGCTTCTTTGGCGATGTCTTTTTAATATGGTCTGGTGACATCACATCGTTTGATGATTTCTATTGCTGGCTGAATGAAGAGAATCCGTTTTTGAAGTTTACGAGTACATTTAACAAGGAAGCTATTAATTTTGTAGATCTAACCATCTATGCCGATACAGAAGAACAAGTGTTTAGAAATTGTTATTATTATACTTGAGTTCACATCTGAGGTATAGTCTATGAGATAATTGACCATTCAGACAGTTCCTCCGATTAAAAAGGAACAGTACTACAAAGGCTGATTTTGTTCAAGAAGTGAAGACACTTACGACAAACCTTGCTCAAAAAGGATATCCTCATAAAATTGTGAAAAACCCCTATCAGATAGCCTCCTACAACCATAGAGAGTCACTATTGGAATACAGACCCAAAATTGACAATGGAGAGGAAATAACATTTGCTAGTTCGTTTAATCCTTTGTCAAATGCAATCAGCAAAATTGTGAGACAAAATTGCCATATTTTGAAGGGAGGAGAATGCCCATTAGATTATCCCAGATGTGGGTTCCGGAGAAGTAAAATTCTTTAAAAACTCACGACAACAAACGATATTTACCAACATGCAGAAACAAAACCCACATTGACCTAAAAATTGAGAATGAACAAGCCGGCAGGTCATAGTCCATGTGGACTATGCAGTAGTTGCCCTCAAACAAAGAGAAGTAAGGAAGAAGACTTAGGGTTATGTAAGAGCTGTTAACAACAAGTGTTGACTAACTGTGACACCATGACGGTGATTTATGCCATTTGGTGCCCATGCGAATGCCTTTACATAGGCAAAAACCAAAAGGAACGTTAAAATCAGGATTGGAGAGCACAAAAGTTGCATAATAAATAGAGCTCTGAATGCACCATTCGTAGGACACTTTAACAGTATAGGGTGAAAACCGGAAGAACTTAGATGTACAGTGTTTATGAAGATTTGACCCACAGATAATTCTACTAATGATAAACATACTGTGTCTATGTCATGCATGCTGGACATTTTACCTCTGGATCTGGAACTCCGTCTGTACGCAGAACGGGTTATGCTCATAGAACTGCTAGACCGTTTTATTCGCGATGGAGGTTGTTTGATGTATTACCAGGAAAACGACGTCTGCATTATTCATGTCGTTGAATTCACGTGATTCAGGATTGTCACGTGTTTTACGGCAGAACGTTTATAAGCAGCATGGATACGTGGCTCGCTGCTTCTGATTGAACATTTTGGCGTCTTGGTAGCTGAACTTTTCAACTGCGTCCTCGCATCCCGTCAGTTGCTTCTTTGGCCTTCATCGACATGTTCCATCAGACGCAATCTCCTGTATCTGCCTTCAGCAGATTTTGTGAGCGTGTCTTCTCACACGCGGGTTCCTGTTTCATTTGTATGCTGTTTTCCTGTCTGCGTGTACGTTTCCGCTTTCAATCCCACGTGGACGCTGGAACTCCAAGCGCGGCTGTCCTGGCTGCGTGTATTCGGTTTGCTTGTAAAATCCCACGTGGACGCTGGAACTCTTCAAGCGCGGCTGTCCTGGCTGCGTGTATTCGTTTTGCGTGTAAAATCACACACGGACGCTGGAACTCTTCAAGCGTGGCTGTCCTGGCTGTGTATACTTGATTCACGTGTAAAATCCCACGCGGACACTGGAACACTTCAAGCGCGGCTGTCCTGGCTGCGTGTACTTGGTCTGCGTGTATCCAGCACGCAGTTGATTTGAACCTGTGAGGAAATAACAGGTGGACTCATTCCAATTTGTTTTGTTCCTGGTGGGAAAGGAAGGTGTTTCTACAGCTTTATTTTGAAGGTGTCTGTGCACAGAACTATGGACGCTATCCTGTGGTGCACCAACCCGGTATCTAGCGAGAGCCTCGTGCCGTTTGGGATTAGTCTCCCTTACTAACCTTCCCTCCTTTGTCGTTGGTTTTCTTTCCTGGATTTCTTCATTTGACTTTGGTGGATACTCCAGTTCTAAGCCTACAGGTTAGTATTGGAATTGCATTATTGCCATTCTATCAGAGAGGTTAGTTGAGATAGTTTCTCATGTGCTTTATTTTTCCTAGGCTGCCTTCCCATTACTCTCCCAGGCCCTTTCCAGTGATCCTTCTCTCTGCCTGTTTTAGCAGTCAGAGAGCTGTATCAATTGGAAGGTCTAAATTGACATCACGTCTATCATATCGTGTGAATTCAAGGATCCGGAAGACCCCTATCAATTGTATCCTTTTTGGTTACCGGATGCTTTTCATAAGATACTTTGGAGATTTATGACAGAATCAGAAGCCATGGAGGGTACGGATCCTTTAACGGTTCTGACAAAATTAATCACAGATTTGAGAAATTAAATGATTACAGCACAGGACACATTGCGTCATCGCATGGATGTTATGCAAGACGCTATTCGGACTGCTCCTCAGGGAACACCTCCAGCTGCCATTGCATCCGGATCCGGTACCCCAGTACCACAACAGGAAAACCTTCAAGTGATTATGCCAACACAGTTTCCTTTGGCTCCTCCAGAAAGGTTCACAGGAGATCCCAAAACCTATAGAACCTTTGTCAATCAGTGCCGACTCCATTTCCTGTGCCGGCCAAACTCATTTCCTCATTTAACTACAATGGCGGCCTTCGTGCTTTCCCATTTGGGGGGCACAGCTGCTGCTTGGGCTAAACCTTTATTGGAGACTAACAGTCCTTTGTTGTACGATTGTGACGAGCTTCTATCTGCCATGAGCAAGGTCTTTGAGATGCATTATTCTACTCAAGCCACAGATCTGGAATTGCTTAACCTACAACAAGGTAATCAAACACTATTATCCTACATATCCAGATTTAATCAATTAACCTCCGAGACCCAATGGCCTGAAGATAAGAAAACCGCAGGTTTTTACAAGGGTCTCTCAAAAGAACTAAAAGACGTCTTGTCTACGGTTCCTGTGGTCCCTACGGGGTTCACAGAATTGCTCGATCTGATTCTACAAATAGATGCTCGAAGAAATGCTCGTAAAGGAGAGAGAAAACCATTCTTGCAAGCATCAGTTCGTTCTGAGGTACCAACAGCCTCATCTAATGATCCTGAACCAATGCAAATCGGTGCTGTGAGAGGCCGATTATCTAATGCAGAAAGGGAAAACCGTAGAAAAAACAATCTTTGCATGTACTGCGGTTCATCTGAGCATTCACTGGTGGCATGTCCCAAAAAACCAGTTAAGCGTTCGGGAGACACCAAAACTCGACACTAGAAGGAGTCCCTGTGTCGAGTGTTACATCGGACTCCCGTACCATTCAAGCTTATACATCTATAGCTGTAGAGGTGACGTTACATTTTGCTGATTAAGAGTTAGTTTCCAGGGCCATGGTTGATTCTGGAGCCACAAATAATTACATCGACATTACATATGCAAAAAAATGCTCTATACCCTTGATAACCAAAAACAAACCTGAAACAGTGAGCACTGTGGATGTGTCAGTCTTGACTTCAGGTATGGTCACTCAAGAGACTGTACCTATTCAAATTACTTCATCAAATGGGCATTCAGAGGAAATGGTTTTTGATGTCATCGCGGCTCCTCATTACAAAGTATTGCTTGGTCTTGCCTGGCTGACTCTTCATAATCCAACCATTGACTGGGTTACGGGATTGATTCAATATCCTTCTGCCTATTGCAACAAACATTGCTTTACCAGTCAAGGGGTGTCATCCAAATCACATATTCTGGCCTCTATGGAGGGAGGTTTTTCTATCAGTGTCGTACATCAGAGCAGTACACATATACCATGTGAATATACTGAATATGCAGATGTCTTTGACAAGGGCCAAGCAGAACAGCTGCCTCCTCATAGACAGTATGATTGCCCGATTGATCTAATTCCTGGGGCTAAGATACCTACTGGTCTTGTGTATTCTTTAACTCCCAAAGAAGATGCTGTCTTAAAAGACTACATTGATAAGGCTCTTGATATGGGGTTCATACAGCCATCCCAATCGCCTGCTGCCTCTCCATTAATCTTTGTTCATTAAAGAGAAGGAGACTTAAGGCCATGCATAGATTACAGGGCTCTTAACGACACCACCATAAAGAACCAATATCCATTACCCTTGATAAATGTTTTGTTAGATCAACTTGGCACTTCTGTGTATTTTTCTAAATTAGATTTACGGGGAGCATACAATCTGGTTCGCATCCGTGAAGGTGATGAGTGGAAGACCGCTTTCAAGACGCGGTATGGCCTACACAAATATCTGGTGATGCCTTTTGGTCTCTGTAACGCTCCAGCCACGTTTCAGTTCTTCATGAACGACATCTTCAGAGACATGATGGACCAGTACGTGGTGATATATTTGGATGATATATTGATATTTCCATCTTCTTTTTCAGAACATGTAAAACATGTGTCCGCTGTTCTACAAAGGCTCAGAGAGAACAAACTCTTTGTTAAAGCAGAGAAATGTGTCTTTCATACACAGGAAGTTGAATTTCTGGGTTACAATATCACCAACCACGGTGTCCGAATGAGCCGTTCCAAAGTGAAAGCTATATTGAATTGGCCTATTCCACATAATGTCAAGTCTCTACAGTCATTCCTAGGCTTTGCGAATTTCTATCGCAGATTTATCCGTTCCTTCTCCAAAATAGTGGCCCCATTGACAGCCTAGACTAGTTCCAAAGTACCATTCTGTTGGAATCCGAACGCCCAAAAATCATTTGAGACACTAAAGGAAATGTTTACCACTGCACCTGTACTCCAGCATCCCGACCCTGATTGTCAGTTTATTGTGGAAGCGGATCCTTCCAGTGTCGCTACAGTAGCAGTTCTTTCCCAAATCTGTGCAGAAACCAAAGAGGAGCATCCAGTTGCTTTCTTTTCTCGTAAACCAACACCTTATGAACAGAACTATACCGTTACTGAACGAGAATTGCTTGCGATCAAGGATGCTTTTCGAGAATGGCGAGATCATCTTCTTGGTACCAAACATCAGGTGTTGGTGTTTTCAGATCATCGGAATCTTCAGGCATTCAAAACTATGAAATGTCTTACTGCTCGCCAGGCTAGATGGCATATGTTTTTTGCTCAATTTGATTTCCAAATCACATATCGCCCTGCCAGACAACATGTCAGATTGGATGCTCTATACCCCATCAGTGAGGAGGTGAGGAAGATCCTCCGGTTCAACATACGTTGTTGGCAGATCATGTGATATGTAGTTGTTCTGCACAGTCTTCCCTCAAATCTGAATTACAGGAATGGGTGAAACAAAATCCAAGATTGGTTCAGGAGTTGAATCTAAATATCCACAACGATTTACCTTTCACACAAAGCATGCTTTATCTACTAACAGAAACCACTCGGGACCGGGCTCTCACTTGGGGACACGATTCAATTGTGGCAGACCATCCTGGACAAAAGAAAACCCTTGAGCTGCTCAAGAGATTGTGTTGGTGGCCTTCTATTACACAAGATGTAATTGATTATGTTTCTACATGTTCAGTATGCATCCAATGCAAGAACACTCCCGGAAAACTAGTGGGTTTACTACAATCTTTACCTGTGCCTCACAAACCTTGGTACATGATATCAATAGATTTTGTGGTGCAACTTCCAAGTAATAATGGTTACAATACCATATGGGTTGTGGTAGACTACTTTACTAAATGGGCTCTTTTTGTTCCCTGTATTGGGTTACCAACAGCTGCGGTGCTGGCTGATTTATTTATCAGGTATATCTTCCGGTTTTTTGGTTTACCTTCAGTGATAATTACTGGCAGAGGCTCACAGTTTGCCTCCCGTTTTTGGAAAGCACTAACCTCGGCATTACTTATTCATGACAGGATGTCTAGTGCTTATCATCCCCAAACAGACGGACAGAATGAGAGGACCAATAGCACTATGGAACAATACCTGCGGTGTTTGTGTCTTCAATTTCAGTCAGACTGGATCACGGTCCTGCCAGCAGTAGAATTTGCCTACAATAATTCCTACCATAGTGCCATAGGCATTTCACCTTTCTATGCTCTATATGGGCAACACCCCAAATCCATTCCGTTGGTTTCTGGTTTGTCTTTGGACACTCCTGCAGCCGTTCGTAATCTCAGTGATCTAAAGAATATACAGGTGAAGGTAATTCAGCAGTTGGAGTGGGCTAAAAAACAAGATAAGTACTATGCTGATACTCACAGAGAACCCGCACCGGTCTACAAAGCAGGCATGAGAGTATGGCTGTCTACTAAGAACTTGAAGATACCGGGAAAAAAGAAACTGTTACCCAAGTATATAGGGCCATATGAGGTGCTCAACGTGATTGCCTGGCATTGCCACAACGATGGCGAGCATCCAGTATATCATGTCTCACTCATTAAACCATGCTCTGATGCCACTAGATTGCCTATACGGCCTGTTGCTGTTTCTGTGAAAGGATCAGACGAATTTGAGGTACAAGAAATACTGGATATGAGATTACGTTCGGGCAGGCCTTATTATCTGGTGGACTGGAAAGGTTATGGCCCAGAAGACAGATCGTGGGAACCTCTTTCCAATATCCATGCTCCTGCTTTATTGAGAAAATTCCACTTGAAGAGGGGAGATGCTGCTCCTTTGGGGGGTGGCACTGTCATGCATGCTGGACATTTTACCTCTGGGTCTGGAACTCCGTCTGTAAGCAGAACGGGTTATGCTCATAGAACTGCTAGACCGTTTTATTCGAGATGGAGGTTGTTTGATGTATTACCAGGAAAACGATGTCTGCATTATTCACGTCGTTGAATACACGTGATTCAGGATTGTCACGTGTTTTACGGCAGAACGTTTATAAGCAGTGTGGATATGTGGCTCGCTGCTTCTGATTGAACATTTTGGCGTCTTGGTAGCTGACCTTTTCATCTGCGTCCTCGCATCCCGTCAGTTGCTTCTTTGGCCTTCATCGACGTGTTCCTTCACACGCGATCTCCTGTATTTGCCTTAAGCAGATTTTGTGAGCGTGTCTTCTCACACGCGGGTTCCTGTTTCATTTGTATGCTGTTTTCCTGTCCGCGTGTAAGTTTCCACTTTCAATCCCACGCGGACGCTGGAACTCTTCAAGCGCGGTTGTCCTGGCTGCGTGTATTCGGTTCGCGTGTAAAATCACACGCGGACGCTGGAACTCTTCAAGCACAGCTGTCCTGGCTGCATGTACTTGATTTGCGTGTAAAATCCCACACGGACGCTGGAACTCTTCAAGCGCAGCTGTCCTGGCTGCGTGTATTCGGTTCGCGTGTAAAATCACACGCGGACGCTGGAACTCTTCAAGTGCGGCTGTCCTGGCTGCATGTACTTTATTTGCGTGTAAAATCCCACGCGGACGCTGGAACTCTTCAAGCGCGGCTGTCCTGGCTGCGTGTACTTGGTCTGTGTGTATCCAGCACGCGGTTGATTTGAACCTGTGAGGAAATAACAGGTGGACTCATTCCAATTTGTTTTGTTCCTGGTGGGAAAGGAAGGTGTTTCTACAACTTTATTTTGAAGGTGTCTGTGCACACAACTATGGACGCTATCCTGTGGTGCACCAACCTGGTATCTAGCGAGAGCCTAATGCCGTTCAGGATAAGTCTCCCTTACTAACCTTCCCTCCTTTGTCATTGGTTTTCTTTCCTGGATTTCTTCATTTGACTTTGGTGGATACTCCAGTTCTAAGCCTACAGGTTAGTGTTGGAATTGCATTATTGCCATTCTATCAGAGAGGTTAGTTGAGATAGTTTCTCACTATGCTTTATTTTTCCTAGGCTGCCTTCCTATTACTATCCCACGCCCTTTCCAGTGATCCTTCTCTCTGCCTGTTTTACCAGTCAGAGAGCTGTATCATTTGGAAGGTCTACATTAACATCACTTCTATCAAATCGTGTGAATTCAAGGATCCGGAAGACCCCTATCAATTGTATTCTTTTTTGGTTACCGTATCCTTTTCATAAGATACTTTGGAGATTTATGACAGTCGATACAAGAACAGCGGTTAATTTATTTGACCAAAGGTCATGTATCCGGTCTCAATGAAGAAATAGACTGGAGTGTTTTTCTTGGTTAGCACATGTGGATGAGATTCCCAATAAATGGACCTTAGCATCCATAAATCAGATTATATATTACAACTGGTCCTGTTCCATTTGTGTTGTCATTTCAGTTGGCTATTGATGTGTACACTCAGAGACGACTATATAGTCCACAAATCAGAAGGTATATGACAACTAGTCCTATTCCACTTGTGTTTATATTAATTTCACTTGGCTATTGGTGTTTATACTCAGAGACCAACTATAGTATTATACGCTATACATATCCATCATAGATTTACTTTGAATACAAATGATCAATACCACATATGAAATGGTCCAGTATGTGTAAAATGATTGTCTTGGTCGCAAAGGGCTTACTTTGATATGATACTAGACCAGCACTCCCAGAAGACTTACAGTCACGTTATTGTAAAACCCAATGTAATATGGCTGACACGAATGTCCCCACTGAAAAGTGAGAGCATTTTCTATCTTGGCAGCTAACTATGATGTACTCTGCTTACGATGGACGCTTACAATATGATGAACAAGACGTGATAGAGAACAAACTATTCATTCATTTAATAACATATATATTCACGGTCAACTACGCGAGTGAGCATTTATTTCAATATACAACCTCAAGTATGATGAGGGTGCAAGCTCGGTATCGCAACCGACGATCAGCCAAGACTTCATAGTACAGTGAGTATTTCAAACCTCTTGTCTGGCGATCTTGATACGCGTATTTGGCCATCTACTGCGTAGGTGATTTTAGACTTTAATATCATATGGAGTGTAATGTAGAACACCCCCATACTAACCAGCTGTATCACTCTCTATTTTTATCCTGCTGACTGCTGCGCCCCATTACAAATCTACATACAGAGTTAATGAGGATTCACTCTTAATTTCAGGGGCGATCCACAAACCTAACTCATCTGTTCTTTCTATATTTGAAACATAATTCCACCCACTACTGAAACTGAGAGCCCCCTCTGGGGAATATCAAGTACGTTTTTGACATCATCTTTTGCATTAAAAGGTTTTTTTATAGATCTAACTCATTTGAGTGAAATCTAGTACACTCCCCTGATTCTTCCACAGGTCCCGTGTGTGTGTGTGTGTGTGTGTGTTTTCAGGCTAGACCTGCAGTATAACTGAGAGCCTGCAGCCAGAGACAGTGCATGAATTAAATTATAAATTAGTAAGAATCATTGGGATCTCTTCTATACTCTCTATTAGTATTGCATAGACATCATATGGGAACATTTATAACTAATAGGGTTCCCTTTTTATTGTTTCTATGTTCTAGGTGTTCTTCTACAATGATAAGGAACACATCAAGGTTTTAAACTGAGTATATCCCAGTGTTTGTACTATGCTGATCCACTCTGTTTTTTTTTATAATTGATTAGAGACATTTCCTAACCTGAAGTCTCATCATTGCCAAGCACAATTGCCACAAGGCAGATTGATTCTGCTATTGTTGTTTGTTTAACTTTGAAGAAGTTCCCTTAGCAACCTGGAAATCAGAGTGGAGGAAGGAAACATGTTGGGTTATTTTGAACAACACCAGTTGTTCTAATATTAAAACTTAGTAAACCAACTTATAGGCTTATTCAATTTAAGTGTATACATGTATCAATGAGTAAGCCTTGAACGTGTATCATGAGCCTAAAGATCAACTGTGGTTGTAACATTGCATTTTTGCCTTTAAAAATGTGGTACTAGCGTTAAGCTATTTGTCTATTTGACTTGTATTTTCTGTAATCAATTGTGTTTACACTCCAAGTCACGGATGAGGTGGTATGAACTTGTCACTCTATCCAACATGAGTTACTTGTTATGGTTTAAATTGAATCTGTATTTCAAACTAATTTTGTGTATTAAAATAAGTAAAAATGTATTTCTATAGAGTTGTGTTGTTTAATTTTGTCAATCAGGTTGAATTTCCCGATAACAATGGCAACTTAAAAGCATGGGGCTATGCATAGACTACATTCAAGTCCTTAACCTTTAGAGATCTATAATATAGACCACAAAAGAGTGTTATATAAGGTACATTACTACAGCTGTTTTTATACCATCGTCCCATTTGCAATGGTGTCAATTATTTTCTATTGAAATTGGTTATGTTTTATGGGGAGATCAATGTTATGATATATGATCTTCCCACTTGAAATTGTTCTTGATATTAACATGCTGCAGGCTTTTTTCTCTAGTGCCAACACCTCAGCTTCACCTACCATTTGTGTACCTTGACTTAGAGGAGGTATTTCCACTCACTCAACAACACCATTTAGTATGAGAGATAAGAACAGTCTTCCCTGGTGATAGAGGTGAGGGAGGCACTGTTTTATTGGAAAACAGTACATGTCAAAGCAATCTGCTTATGATCTCTCTTATGAAGTTGAGGTACAAGATGGCAGGAGGTCAATGACATTGAGTGGGGCAGGCATTAATATGAAGAACCAGTAATTTTGAGTGCCTGTAAAAGGGCCCAGCAACTGCAGGCCTGCCACAATCTCGACTATATGAAGGATTTTCAAAGAACTGTACCGCTAGAAGTGGCACTTGCACCACCTACGCAACAATGTGCACCTAGTAAGAGACACACTTGAAAAGGATCAGGAGGTATTCGATGGTGCGGCAAGCTGCCACAGAAGCATTTTGAGTGAAGTCTCTTGCTCTTCAGAATATGCAGGAACTCTGCATTATCAACACTGGGGTAGACCTGTTTGCTGTGAATATTACAGAGTGGTGTAGTCATTGAACCATTAGGAGTACATTTCTGATGTCATTCTAGCTCTTTTATATAGGTGGCACACCACAGCCATCTAGGGAGTGCAATTATTATCAGAGATAGCACATTTCTTCTTGATGGAGAGCATTAGGGACTAGTTGTACTCGGTTAATAACATGTATTAAAAAGTCTGCCCCCTTTTTGTGGTATTTGAGATTTTCTAATAGTGTGCCTTTTTTTAATACAGATATGTAACATAGGCATAGGAGAAACAGAGTGGGCACCTACCTTCCTACCTACAATTAGCATTTCAGCAGCTGCCCTTATGCCCCTCTTGTAGTGAATTAAAATATTGAGTGCACCAGATTTGGAAAACTATTGAGAGGACTTCACAAAGGGCTATACTTCCTGATTATTCTTCTATTGACTAGATGTGTTGTGCTAAGGAATACCATAGGAACTCTAAGTGTCTGGATAATCCTACTTCATACTGTTCATTAGTTAAAGAGGATATGTACCAAGTTTACTCTTATTTATGTATTTAAGAGGATGTCACAGGGCTTCACAAAGTTCAAAGTGGGAGATAAAGAAGATGTTGATAGAAGGAAAGCTGACAAAAAGATCTGTCTGGATTAGGTGGATAAAATAGATATGTTTTAAACATTTTGTGACAGGTTCTGATGGAAGGGGCGGCACAGATGTTGGGTGTGAGGGTGTTCCAGAGTCTGAGTGCCCAAGGTTGAAGGCCTATTTACGTGTGCAGGGTACTATACAGAGGTACAGTATGAATTATGTAGGGTATTTTGGTTAGCTTGGTGACTTATGTGTGTGTGTGTAAAATCCATTGGTTTGTTATGTTATGCTAGGATATCTTATGTTAGGTTGATTTATACGACCCACTGCTGCCATTTACATGGTTTCCAGCTGCTGCATTATCTGTTTGGATCAGTTCAGATTTAGGAAAATGGTGGCTATCCATGTGCTGATGGTGGAAAGGCAGTGTTTGAGGATGCAGGGTTCTGGGCAGGGGAGTTCTTGAAATATATTTAGGCGTCATGTGCATATTGGTAAAAGTGGATGTTGTGATGGCGTAGAGTTTGTCTGAGGGATTAAATGTATAGGTTGAACAGGATCAAAGCTAGGGAAGAACCTTCTGTCACCATGTATATGACTGCAGTGGGATTTGATGGTTGGGGAGGCATGGAGACAAAGTGTGTCCTACAATTGAAGAAGGAGGTAAGCCAGTTACAAACAGTGCCTGAGAGTTTCATCCTATGGGATAGGATGTTTAGTAGGATGGTGTAGTCAATGGTGTTGAACATTGTGGAGAGGTCGAGGAGGAATAGAAGGGCTGTTTGTCCTTTGTCACTAATGCTGCAGAGGTCAAGCAGGATATTAATTATTGCACTCTTGGTGCTGCAGCCACAGAGGAAACCTGATTGGAATGAGCAGATAACTTTTTTTTTTTGGTTTGGTGTTGTAGTTGGTCTGTTACAATGCATTCCATTATATTTGCAGGGTATGGCAGGATTGTTATTAGACAGGCGTATTCGGGGCATGTGGGTACAATGGATGGTTTCCTCAGGAGAGGGGTTTGTGTTCTGTTTTGGGTATGAAGGATGGTGCCCATCGTGAGACAGGTGTTGTTAAGGTTGACCTAGGATTATGTTTGTTTTGTTCATTTGTAGTGTGCCAAAGTCCTCAGGCATCAGGGTATAGATTAGAGAAGTAGAAGTGAAGCAGGATAGAGAAGGTGAAGGAGATGGGGAAAGAGTAATCTTCTGTCTTTGATTACTCAAAGAGGATGGATTTCAACTTGTTTCTGAAGCTCAGCAAGTTATCTTCCATGTGCAGAGCTTTTGGAAGTTTAATCCACCGCTTGGCAGCCTGGACAGAAAAGGAACTGCCCATACCTCTCGCTCTTTTGATCATAGGAGCCGACAGGCAGGCCCCATCACTTGATCTGGTGGTTCTTCCGGAGCAGTGAATCTTAACACAGGCTTTCCAGTACACAGGGGCCTGACCATATAGCTATTTATGGACTAGTGTCATCTCCTTAAAATGAATGTGTGCTTCCACCAGGAGCCAATGCAGACTCTTTCTATGGGCGTAGATGGGTTCATGCCTGGGTATATTTTTGACAATTTGTACGGCATGATTTTGAAGTACCTGCAGGCACATTAAGCCATTTATGCTGACCCCAATCATCAACGCGTTGCAGTAATCAATCCTTGGCATTATCAGTGCACGAACCAATGTGGCAAAATCAGCTTCTAGAGACATAGGGCTTTACTAGTCTCAGAAGCCTAAGAGGCTTTGTTTGTAACATTTACGATATGAGCGTCTAAGCTCAATGATGATTCAAACATAACCTTACCGACTGCTTTCATAGGATGTTTTTCAATAATGTTTTTAATAATAAATCCTGCATTCTGACTGTCCAATTTAGCTCTGGCCTGGAATGAGCCAATCGTCATGAGCTCAATTTTGGTGGCGTACAGGCACATTGCATTATTTGCCACCCAGTCCTGAATGATGGTGTAAACCTTATTGATCCTCTTAGCATCCTCTTTGTATTGGCCGCTCAGCTCAAAGATGACCTGAGCGTCATCGGCGTAATTGGTGTAGTGCACACACAGCCCTTCCAAGAGGTCACAGAGTGGGAGTCAAAAGACATTAAAGAGGGAGGGGGATAGGCAGGCGCTTTGTGGCACCCCACATTTAAGTGGCTCATCAAGTAAACAGGCATTACCCCAAACGATCCTAAACATTTGTCCGGTCAAATAAGATTGAATCCAGGTGACTGCCACAGTGGAGTAAATGCCAGCCCTTGTCAGGTCACCTAACAATTTGTCATGGTCAACAAGGTCAAAGGCTGCTGACAGATCCAACAACATCAGCAGTCCCGTGTTGACATTCTACATAATCTGGAGCATTTCTAATTGCATATTCAGTAATGCAAGCAAAGGATTTCTCTATATTTCTACTGGCCTAAGTTGGAGTCTGGTGTAGATAAATTCTGTTGGAGCTGTCACACTTGTCAAGTCTCTGGTAACAGTGGAGCCAAGAATGTGGCACCTTTGGTGCCCCTCCCAGTGGTGGGAGTCCCTTTTGAGAGGGTAGGAATCCACATTGTTGGTCCCTTAGACCCTCCAACCTCTTCAGCAATCGATTTATATTGGTTGTGGTGGACCAAGCTACTAGGTATCCTGAAGCCATACCTATGAGGACAGTTACAGCTCAGGCTGTTGCTGAGGGCCTACTTGGTATTTTTACCAGGGTAGGTTTTCCTAAGGAAGTTATCACTGACAGGGGATCAAACTTTATGTCCCACTACATTCAGGCCATGTGGAAAAACTGTGGAATGACTTACAAGTTCTCAACTGCCTACCATGCACAGACAAATGGATTGGTAGAGAGGTGTATCCGTACTATGAAGAGAATGATAGGTGCTTTAGAGGAACCTCTTAAAAGAAAGTGGGATCTTCTACTGCCATGCCTTCTATTTGCTTATAGAGAAGTCCCTCAGGAGGGAGTTGGATTTAATTCCTTTGAGCTTCTCTATGGTCATCCAGTTAGAGGTCCATTGGCCCTAATTAAGGAGGGTTGGAGAGTGTTCCTTCTCCCAAGCCAATGGGAGTCACTGACTATGTGTTGGGTCTCTGGAGGAGAATGTCACACATGATGACAGAAGCATCTGATAACTTAAAAGCAGGTCAGGCTCTGTTGAAGCATTGGCATGACCAGAAGGCCAACATGGTTGAGTTTACTCAAGACCAGCCAGTTTGTGTTATGGTTCCTACAAGGCAGAGGGCCTTACAGGACAAATGGATAGCACCCTTCAAGGTAGTGGGAATAATTAGAGAGGTAAACTATCTGGTGGACTTAGGCAATCCTAAGGAGTCCCCCAGGGTCTTTCACACCAACTGTCTAAAAGCTTGTGTCACCAGACCAGAAGTGGGAGCTTTGCTTCAAGCTTCAGCTCAAGAGGAAGAAGAGAGTGACCCTCTACCCGATCTCCTCAGGGGACAACCTTTAGATGAAAAAATAAAAGAAGTTAATCTCTCTTCTAACCTGACACTTGAACAACAGGAGGATTGCACGTTTCTGTTAAATCAGTTTGCCTCCCTGTTTTCACTTTCACCAGGCTTAACCCTTTGGGGCCAGCATGATATTCTCACTGGTGACTGTTTACCTGTTAAAAGCAGAGGTCACAGGATGTCAGATAATATCAGAACCCACATCAAGGAAGAGGTCAACAAGATGCTTGATCTCGGAGTCATAGAACCCTCTACTAGCCCATGGTCTAGTCCAGTAATGATAGTGCCAAAGGCAGGATCCAAGGAGTTGAGATTATGTGTGGACTATAGAGATCTAAATGCAGTCACAAAGACTGATGCCCATACTTTAACTAGGACAGATGATCTGGTAGACAAACTTGGTTCAGCCAATTACCTCAGTACATTTGACCTAACGTCAGGCTATTGGCAAATAGCCCTGACAGACCATGTCAAGGAGAAAACTGCATTTTCAACCCCATGAGGCCTCTACCAGTTTAAGGTAATGCCTTTTGGACTAAAGAATGTATCTGCAACATTCCAAAGGATGGTTAATCAAGTTCTGAATGGGATGGAGGACCTCTGTATGCCCTACATGGAAAGAACATGTTGACCACTTAGGATATGTTTTGCAGGCTCTTGAGCAAGCCCATCTGACCATAAAGGCAAGTAAATGTCAAATTTGTCAGAGCAAAGTTGTCTACCTTGGGCATGAGGTAGAAGGAAGTGAAATAAGGCCATAGCAAAGTACAAGCTGTACAAGAATGGGCCATCCCTACTACTCAAACCCAAGTGAGAGCCTTCTTAGTTCTCACTGGTTATTATAGGAACTTCATTGAGAACTATGGATCCATAGCTTCTCCCTTGAATGTGGTCTCCTCACCCAAATTTCCTAAAAAGGTCAGATGGAATGAGGAGTGCAACAAGGCATTTGAAGGCCTTAAGAAAGCCCTTTGTCAAGCTCTAGTCCTAAGAGCTCCTGACTACAGCCAAACCTTCATTGCGAAAACACATACTTTCAATACATGTATAGGTGCAGTTCTGAGTCAGCTGGATGAGAAAGTTAGGGAGCACCCTATCTGCTTCATCAACAGAAAGCTGAAGGAACCAGAAACAAGGCGGACAACCATTCAAAGAGAATATTTTGCTATTGTGTGGTCACTGAAGAAGTTTGGACCATACTTGGTATATATATAATCACTTTTGTGATTCATACTGACCACCAACCCTTGACATGGTTAATCCAGATGAAGGGGGGAAATCCTAAATTGTTAAGATGGTCAATCAGCCTACAGGGGTTTGATTTTACCATTGAACACAGGTCAGGGTGCAATCACTAAAATGCTGATGGTCGCTCCAGAATGTATGAACGACTGGAGTAAGGAGATTCATCTCGACAGAGAAGGCCCTTCAAGGATGACTTCTTCCTTTGAGTTGGTGGGACCAATCAACTCACAAGCCACTTGGATACTGTGGGATGTTTTAAACCACTTTTTGCTCTGCCATGCGGCATCACTGTACTATGATGGTGACAGAAATCACAAAATGGCCGCAAAACCCTTGTGCGTGCCAAAACCTCTGGAATTCGCGCTTTGCAACGCCTAAAAAGATGGCTTCCCAATCTGCCACACAGGTTGTCAGTGGTGGAACAGAGATCTCACTCCGGAAATATGTCACTGGGGTCCGAAACAAGTGAAAATGGAGTACAGAAGGAAAAAGCAGTGTTTTACTAAGGAAAGCCCAGAAGCTTGCTTTAAATCCCTTTTTCTTGGTTGCTGAAACTGCACAATGCCAGTACAAAACACCCTCAAACATCCAAAATTCTTGCTGGGTGCTACAATTGACTTAGTTTAAGAAAGCACTGTGAAACTTGCAAGGTCCTGAAAAGTTGAAAGCATAATGGGAGTTCCACCGCAAAAGCGGCCTGTCGGGGGATGTCAAAATCTGTCTGATTAAACTTTAAACATGTATAAACTGAAATCAAATGTCTGCAATCTAAGAGGCCTGTTACTGAGAGTAACCTATGTGGTAATTGTTTGATCCCATGGTTTAAAATCTAGAATGAGAATTTTAGTTGATAGTTTGAGATCACAAGTTTGTTTTAAGCTAAGGAAAAATGCAACAGAATTAACATTTAAATTTTAGTCTGGCTAAAGCTACCAAACTGGAATAACAGGTTTCCTCACAGAAGCCTTCTTCCTCTCCAGCAGGAAATCACACCTAAGTGATAATTATAGGTTTTGGAAAGAACCTGGGCTACATAGGCATGAGGAACAATGAACAGCTGCTACTCAGGAAAGGCGAAGTACGAAGACAGTCGTAAATGGCCTCTGCCAGGAGAAAACAAAGGGGGATGGCTCCTGGGCTCCCAGGGAGAGACCAAAGGGGTGGAGCTAAACAACCATTTGTTGCTTAACAAGGACATAGGACATATTATAAAAAGACTGATAACTCACTATGCTAAATTGTGAAAAACATAAAAATAACAGCATTGTTAATGTAATTTCTGGATGCATGGTTCAAGAGGTGGCAAAATCGGGTGACATGTTCTGGAAAGAAATGACAGAAAATGTGATTTTACACAAAATGTATTTCTGCTAGAAGTATGAAACTTTATACACGTATGCCCATGTTCAACGCGCACAATTGTAGAGATTTGCTCATAAATTGAACATTGTGTTCCAGATGAAAAGGGCAAAATTCGGGGAAAAGCAGAGCCACCCTGTTTTTCTCCTCCTATCAAGGCAGAGAGTTGACTCTGACCCAATCGGCTGTCAAAGGGGCGAGCTTAGGATAAACCAGCACACACAACCCTTTATCATGGCATAAATAGAGACAACTCACCACTCAAAAAGAATATCCCGACACTGGCGGAGCACCCTGTTGCAGAACTCTACATCTTCTTTGCTCCAGACTCCAGAAACTTGGAAAAGCAGAAACCCAAAACCAGACTGTTCTCCTGTTATCGCGATTATCGCACAGTGAAAAGTTTGCCACAAATTTTGTTTAGGGAAATTCTGACACGTGTAAAACAGCTTTTGATTGCTCCCGACATCAATTTTAGGATTTCAAATTGTTTCTTGCTATTGAATCATTGCTTGTGTTTATGTGCAACCATCCAAAGCGGCTCCCATAAGAATTGATAGCAAGTTCAGCAATTTTGACCATATTAGTTTTTTTGCCCAATCCATTCTCAAGATAACTTTAAAAGCCATTCAGACAGCTTGACAGTCAATTCTGTTTTCTCTTGTGTTTGCTGGGGGAAAGTGGGATTGTTATTTTATTTGAATTCTGCCATTCCTGAATACCAGTCTCTCCTCCTATCTCCTTACATTGCCTATTGGGGGTTGAGGGGTGTGCAGGGGGAACCTTTAACCACAGTGTTATCTGATCTGCACACACACAAAAGTATTATTTCTGTGCTGAATTGTTTTGCTTACTATTACTCCTTGGGCCTCATTAGGACCCAGGCGGTAAGGGGTTTACGGCGGCGTAAACAGCGCCGACCCTTACCGCCTGATTCCGAGGTCCCTTAGCGCCATGGAGGTTTTAACACCTGCTTTTAGCAGGTGTTAAAATCCATGGCGCTAAGGGACCTTGTTGTTAATTATGCAACCGTAATTTACGGTGGCGTAATTAACGCCTTCCCCACTCCCATTATGCCCTATGGGGCAAAAATGGGAATGGGGAAGGGTAAATGGGTTAATGGGGACTTACTGCCCCACTCACCTCGGAATGGGGCGGTAAGTCCGCCAACCACCATGGCGTAAACGTAGTTTATGCCATGGTGGTAAAGGTACGACCCAGGCGGTAACTTACCGCCTGGGTCGTAATGAGGCCCCTTGTGTATTAAATAGATTATTCAGTGTTACATCACCCCGTTGGTGATTATTGTGTACCCATTAAGACATAGGGGGTCATTCCGAGGTTCGAGGTAAGGGATAAATGATGCTGGTAAAGGATTACCGGCATCGCTTACTGCTCTGGGCTATTTCGACCAGCCAAACCACTATTAGCGGCACCGTAAAAAATGGTGCCTCTAATAGCAGCATGGGGGTGGGAACGCGGGCCATCATACTGGCAATAGCGGCATGCCGTAAACTGGAGGAGATCACAAGTGAAGCGGACATGCAAATACCGGCATCATGAAGGCGTTAAAAGTGGTTTCCGGCGTGCTGTAAATACCGGCATCTCTGACCAACCGTAAAATACCATGTGCAGTGTTCCCAACTGCCACAGGTGCACACCATCAGCGCAGGTAGAGGCAATGGAGTCTGGGCCTGACCAAAAGGAGCACAGCCACACACCACAGCCCTTTCCACACCAAGATCAATCCAATAGTAGCATCAACACTTCAGCATGAGGACATGCATGCATTGCAACACCAGCAACAACACCAACACCAACAGCAGGCACCACAGAGGAGATGCAGCAGGAGAAGGAGGTAAGACAGGCCCAGGATGCCCCACCAGTGCAACCAGCGTAACCATGCATGCAGCCCCCAATCCCAAACATCAGAGCCAGTCCCTCCAACCCAACCCCGGAGCACAACCCCACCCTGTACCATCTTGAACGGGACACCATCAACACCATCGTGGACATGATACACGATTGTCAGCCTCATTGAAATACGCACCGTCATCCCCCCTCTACTGAAGGTAGTGCCAGTGCTCCACTTCCTTTCCACAGCCACATACCAGCACACAGTGGGGTACATGCATGGCATATCACCACCCTTAGTCACTCGCATCCTGAAGCAAATGCTGGGTGCCCTCCTCAAGCACACAACGGAATACATATTCCTACCATGGACACCCCAGGAGATTCCTCAAACAAAAGGTGGCCTCCATGCAATGGAGGTGGTTTACCGCAATCGCAAGCAATACCACTACAAACAGGTGCAGATGGAAGGCGGCACAAACAAGATCATCACACATTGTTGTGCCCGATATCCCGGATCAACCACAGGAATGCTGCATGTCACCATGGGAACAATCAGTGCACAATGCCTAACACTGCAGAGCCTACTGGCAACTTTACCCATCAGAAAAGCCTAGAGAACACAACACATCACTAAATTTACACAAACACAGCTGTATGCGTACACAATGCATGAGCTACAAGACGGCAGAGCACACCGTGTATCATCTTGAAGATGCAACCCACAACATTATTTCATGGCACAGGACACAATGAGGGCATACAAATGGCGTGCATACAACCAGGGACATGTGCATGTGACCAACAATAATATGCCGACATGTGTGACTAGTACAGCTGTCCATCATCAATCAACTGACATATAGCTTTTTATGCCTCCCATGCAGGTGACAGTGACTATCCCTTGATGCCATCGCTCATCACCCCTGTCCGAAACATACAGAACAGGCATGAGGAGGACTACAATCGATCCCACACCCTTACCCGTGTGGTCATTGCCCAGACCTTTGGCCTGTTGAAGGCATGGCTTTGCTGCCTTAGCCCGTCAGGTGGGGCACTTCTCTACAGACATGAGAAGGTGGCCAAGACCACCATGGCATGTGTTATGCTGCACAACATGTGTATCCGACTCAACGTGCCCCTGACCCCTGACATTGAACTGCTACCTTTTTCTAGTTTTCAGGTGCCGGGATGCTGCGGGCTTTATATCCGTTGCCACTGCACCTGGTGATGATGAAGGGGATGAAGAAGAAGTGGCTGCACAGCATTGCGATGCCGATGCACAGGAGGGGCGTGCTGTGCGTCAGTCAGTGATTGCACAATATTACTGACAGACATGGCTGAGGGTGACATGATATTCTGACAGAGGCCACTGGGTGTGTGGGTACATGCACAATATGCACTGTATATGAATAAATGACACATGCTCAATAATGAATGTCCACGCAGGTCTTGCTTTTGACACAACAGGTGTATTAAATTTAACAGAGAAAACGTGCAATAAACCTCCACCACCCTCACCCCCTCCACCTCCCTCCACAACTCTCCCACATACCCTCACGCCCTCCCCCCACAACTCCCGCACACACCCATCCACCTCCCCCCATAACTCCCCCACACACCCTCACCCCTCTCCCCTCCCCCCACAACTCCCCCACACATATCCCATCAATTTTCTAATGCCTACATCAGGCTGCCCAGACCATTAATTCGCCTGGACCAGGTGGCGGCATGTCTGGCCGGTGCAGGGTGCATGATGACCTGCAGAGCGGGATCATCTGGGTCGAGCTAGACGATGACGGTGTCGCCGTCTGCTTGAATTGGGTTGCCAGACGCCCTGCCTCCATGTCATCGGCTATGTGGCCAAGTACCTGGCGCAGGGCGGAGACCTCCTCACAGAGATTGGCTAATGTTCTCGGCAAATATTTTGCCCATGAAGACTGTGTTATCAGAGATGGTCCTGCATAGAGAGGTGATGTTCTCCCGCCACTCCTGTCTAGCCTGTGTGTTGTCCTCAATGAACTGCCACACAAGAACAGTCAGCTGCTCTGCACGCTGCAGTCCTGCGGGTGCACCTGTGGGGGTGGATGGTCCCTGTGTGTCCTGCTCAGCCTGCTCAGCCTCAACACTCACCACTATCGAACTAAAGTGCCCTTCAATTTACTCCCGCCCAGACTGCTCTGGGGTGGTGGTGTGGTCTGTCTCAAGGGATGAGATTTGGGGAGGTGCCAGTGGACTGGCCGTGCGGGGCAGTTCTGATCTATCATCCTCAATGGGCACCCATACCTCATCCTGTGGCTTCTCCACAACGTGGGGTGCTGTGGCTGTCACCTGCCCAGCCAAACTTGACTCCTCCGAGTGTGATGTCTCGGTTGATTCCTCAGGCTGGGCAATGGGTGTTGTTGCTTCGGCCTCTACGGATCTTGCCAGCACCGGTGTACTGGCGACCTAGGGTGTCTTGCCTGGTGGTGCACAGCAGCCCCTGGGTTGTCCCTTTGAGGTCGAAGGGCGGTTGGCATCATCCGGGACCTTTTCCGGGGTGTGGTCTTTGCGGGGGTTGCGTCCTGGCCATCGCTGTCATGGTCAGAGCCTGTGGGGGTCGAAGAGAGGGAGGCATGAGTGATGTTTTGATAGGCATCATACATACAATTGGACAATTAATCATCCACACAATTGAGGGTTATAGGCATTTGAGTTTGGATGATCACGTTGTTTGATACATGCGTGGGTTATACAGGCATATGTCGGGGTCACTCATGTTGGCCAAGACCTATGCTATCTGAAATGCATATTTGTTGGGGCCTGCATGCTTTGTGACTTATGGCATTTATATCTTTGTGTGGTATGTGTCAGATACGGCATTGCCTTGCTGCAGGCTCCTGCATGTGTCTGTGATGCGTCCGCCTACTTTGCTGGGAATGTATGTGTGTTGGGTCATGGCTTGCCTCTTTAGACTGACATATTGTTTGACTTTCATCAGACTCTGCATTACAGTGTTTTCTTCGGACACTCACCTCCATTGGCTGATGTTGTGGCGCCACACTCCATCTCGCCGACACCTTCTATTCCCTCCATTCCAATCATGCTGGCGCAGATGTCCTCCCATGGGGTCAGGTTGACGGGTGAACTGGGACCTCCTCCTGATGCCATTGCATGGCTCCTGGTGCCTGAGAGTATGTTCCTTACTCTGAGTCGCTCGTCGTCCCAGCGCTTACAGCAGTGTTTTGTGGTGCGTGGGATGTTTCCAACTGCACTAACTTTCTGTGCCACAAGATCTCCTTTTTTTAAGATGGCCTCCCTCTTCATGCTGTTGGCAAACACAATCCCAGCATGCTCCTGCAGTGTCCCAGCTAGCATCTCCAACTCATCCTCATTGAAACGCTCCTTGCGCTGGCGGGCAGCTCCCTTCTTAAGGGCCTTGGGCATTGTGGTGTGTTTGGAGAAGGTTTTCTGACAGACAGCAGAGTCCCACAGGTCCTGTGTGCTGAGGGTGGCAATGGATTGTGTTTTAAAAAATGGCCGCCGTGCTCCTTCCCGTTCCTGTGCGATGACTCTACTTCCAGTTCTGCTTATTTACGGTGACCGCATTGGTTAATGGCGCAAAGCTCATGCCAGCAAAGTTGTAATAGCCCTCTATTAGCGGCTAATGACTGCACGGACACGCTATTTGCGCCATGCCGGTAAGGACCGTTACTTACCTCCAACCTCGGAATGACCCCCATAGTGTGATTAAATTGTAAATACATAAATAAATATTTTAACTTTGCAAACAAGCCTGATTCCTCGTTCAGTATGACCGGGGGTGTTCCAGGAGAGCATCGTGATATGAGTGGTATATCGTTCAGAATAAAGAACTTTTAGACAAAAATAAATAAGGATTTCAGTTGACTTGGGTGTGTGCTGGATAGAAACCACTTACAATACCATTCTCAAGGCTGGCTAGGATTAGCGAGGGAGAGGGACACCAGTTTGTGCGACTTAATCTACAGCTACTTGAACTGAAGTGACACCATCTTGTTTGCTTTTTGGACGATCCCGTGCAGTGCAGGTGTCCCTGACGTCCTCCCTCTTGTCCCCACGACTGAGGCTCAGGAACAGTGAGATCTGCAGGACCTGCCAGGAACCAACGTCTTCAGCTGCATTTTGTTATTCATATTAAGATGCCGTGCCAACCTGATTGAGAGAACGCCACTCTTGCGGTGAAAGTTCGTGAAACTTTCCCAACTTGCAGGCCTAATCAGCTTGTGACGCGATATATGATTCTTTTTTGCCTAAACTACTTCTAAGAACTTTCGCAAAGACTTTACCGTTGGATACCAGAACTGATCCTTCCTATCCAGAACACTAGCCCATTGACTTTGGCCTGACCTATTGACTTGAATTGAACTCTTCTGGTGAATTGAAACTATTTGCACTGTCTAAAAGGTAAATATGATCTATTTTATTTACTTTGTGCCTTTTGCTCTTTTCTAAGTAACTGAACTGACATTTGGCTCCTATTTCAGGGGATTTCAAACTGTCTCAAAACGTTAGAATTGTGTATTGAAGTGTATTGGTTTATAATATTAAGTTTCCTCTTCTCGTGAAATGTTTTCTAAATGATTGTGTAATAAATTAATACGTTTTTTTACCAAGAAACCTTGAGTATAAGTGTTTACTTGAACCACTGTTATTGAAAGTCCTTTGTGCTCACATTCATTCTTGAGATAAGCCTGGCTGCTTAGCTCGCTACCAAAAATTGTGTGGTACAGATTTATACCAAAGGTTGGTTTGGCTAACACATGTAGTCCTAATTGTGTGTAGTGGTCCCAGAGGGTACTGCCTGCAGTTCTGCCTAACATGTGCCCCAGATATTAAATTGAAAAAAGGACACACTTACAACTGTTTGCTTGAGTTTTGGTAAAACAAGCAAAATAGATTCAAAGAATATGTAGAGGGTATTAACAAGGGATGGAGGAGAGGCAAGAGATAAAAAAGAAAGGTTGAGTTGTGTGTCAGACTTGCCCCCAATTTCTAAAACAAAACAAAATGCAAATGCAACAGTGCTAACATATTGATCAAAATGCAAACTGTTGCAAAAACACTGATGCAAAAACATGATATTGTCTGTGAGCTCTTGATGTTCATCCACCAGGCAAGTCTTAATGATCTTTAATGTTGTCATTTGGGGTGTCCTTGTGTATGAGCTGGATAAACCCATTCCACAATCTTCAAAAAGCCAGTCTTATATGTCTGCTAATCTCCAGTATTTTCTGTTTCAAATAGAAACCTAATAGTCTGACAGAGGTTTATGGAAAGTTTAGAAGTGGTTGGACATTAAGTGGGAGTTGCCAAGTTTCTTAAACTTTATCTGGGTATTGGACAGAGAAGTTGAGGTCTTATGTCCTTAACACAGGCAACCTTTTGTTTAAATATGAAACCAACCTCTTCTACTGCCTCACTCATTAATATATCATATTGAAGTGTTCCACAAAAGCAACTTAATGTCAGTTGGATGTAACTCAGCTCATCAACTGATTTTCTATGACATTTGTATTTGTATTTGTATTTGTTTTATTTATATAGCGCAGACCAGGCCCACGGGCAACCGGGTGCATATTTTAGTAGGACATTACAGGTATGACATATCATTGCAGTGGTCAAACAGATTGTACACAAAAATATACAATTGAAGTTACAAATCAAGGGCAAAAAGCAGAACGGTAGTGCCAGAGCAAAGCAGAGCTGGGTCCCAGGTGGCCCGTCCAGAAGAGAGGTTGTTAGTGAGATGTAGCTAACCAAAGCTTGGCATTGTGTTTGAATAAGTTAAATGAGGGTAATGTTTCATATGTCAACATAATCAGAACCACTATTGTCCTGTCTCAGTCTGCATGTTTTATTGTCAACTTATTATGGTCTTGCTATTATTTCAAGAAAAACAGTTAATGACTTGAATATTGCATCGCAGGTAAAAGCAGTATTCCATCCATTGAAAAAGAAAATGGATATAGTATCTTTGTCTGACATTAAAGAAGCTCCCCTAACCATGATTCAACACTTTTACAGAATTTCCTCAGACAAGATAACATTTTTATCAGACACGTGAATACACCAACATTACAGCAGCAGCTGAAATATCTCCAAACACCTAATGTCATCAAATGAGGTGTCATCACTGATATAAAGGTATCATATCACTTCCTCAAGGAGGTCTCCTTCGGTTGGGAAAGAGAGCTATTAGCAGCTTGATCCACTGCCTGGTATCCTTTGCAGGACAGAGTCCTCCCACTCTGTTTTAAATCGTCGACCTTGCCCCAAAAAAGAGGTTGGTGTGGATTTCGATATCCAATATTGTCACAATATTTGCTGTCTTGTTATTTGTTCTATCTATTGTGGCTTCTGCTTGCCAACATGCACAAAGTAACGTATGTATCATTGTTTGAGGCCTTATCTCTCCTGGAACCATATGAGGTTCTTTTAGATGGATTTCCAAAATCAACCCTGGTGGGATGATTTTGGTAGGCCACCCTATTATATTGGAAAGGGAAGACCCTGAGAGGTTAGCCACAACACAATCAAGGTGTGATAGCAGATCAGGTAAGGCTAAGTCTTAGGAAGGGTGGGGGATTGGTCAAGAGCTATAATGAGTCCACACAGAGCAACCACAGTAATTCCCATTACACAATAAATATACAATTACAATTATTTAGTAGGCCTTTAGTTCATGTTCTAAGCATATAAAAATCACATGGAAGTATTGCCAGACAAATTCATATAAAACATGTATACACATCCACCCTTAGGAGAAATAGAATATCATATGAATCAATAACCAGTGAAATACAGGTGAGTAGTCAGATGCAGAGACACGTAGATAGAACTCTTTAGAATCAGCACAAACTGCTTCCCCAATCCTTACGAAGTACAGTCCTATAATAGTTTTCGTCCTTGTGCCCAACGGTCACCAGTTTCAAAGCATTGTGATCATTCACAAGGTATTGCCACTTCTCCCCAAGGGGGAGCCATTTTCCCTGAGGCTAGGGAGGTGCAGCCACTACTCAATAGTCCCCCTAGGGGTGGTTTAATGCAGGAGTACCTCATGGGGAGGGACTCCCCATCTGGGGACAAGAACAACCACCTTGAATACACCCCATTGAATGTTGTCAATCCACAACATTCCGTAGCCCTCCCCCACTGTTCAGAGCCATTTTATTGAAATCAAACCTATGTATCGTTGTAACACAGGGTTGAGCCAACACCAAAAGTACTAGGACAAAGAAGAGCAGAGCAGAAATGAGGGTCATTGACTGTGCTAGTATGGGTACAAGGTGGCCCAGAGGAGGAATAAGGATTACATTATCAACAGTGACAAAGGACATTTACAATCCACCAGGACAGACTAGCAAACCTGTCAAACCCAGATGGGAGAGGCAACAGGTGTGGAAACCAGCAGGAGTTTCAAATGCTGTGGGCAGACCAGAGTCAGAGAAGACCAGAGGATGCTGACGAAGCACAGAAGAAGTTATCTGTGGGTCCAGCTGATGTGGTCCCAAATATAAAGCAGGAGAGAAGAGCTGATCAGCATACCAGAGTGCAAAGCTGTGGTGGTGCTGTTGGAACAGAAGATATAAGTCTGGTGCATCAGAGAGAAGAACCCCAGTCCCCAGAAGTCCCTGTGGCATGCTGAAATCCTTCAGAAGGTAATGGGAGGTGTGAGAGACCCAGGGAGGACAAAGGGTGGAAGACAGATGGGTCTAACATTTGTATACTCAGTATCCGAGGACCGCTTCCTTATCGCAGTGGTGGCCATAAGTCCACTGACCACCAGAGACTGGTCAAGGAGCCTAACGAGTACAAACCAAGAATCCAAGGAGAGAAAGCTTCCTCATTGCAGTGGTGACCATAAGCCCATTAACCCCAGAAACAGGTTGAGGACCCTAACCAGTACAAAACATGCATCCAAGAAGAGCTTCCTCACCACAGTGGCAACAATAAGCCTATTGACCACCAAACACTGGTCAGAGACCCTAACGATTGGAAACCCCCTGAACATCAGAGAAGGGGATGGGACTCCAGCAAAAGGGAAATGAGCAAACAAGGAGAACATCCTCAGTGCAGTGGCAACAATAAGCCCAGTGATCCACAAAGAAGGATTGGGGAATTTGCTAACACCAAATCAGAGTGGCAAAGTGTACATCAACCTGAAGATTGTGAGAAGTAACTTTCTAGACACCAGAAGAAGCTAGTTGTGTTAAAGACACAACAATAAGGGAGTCATTCCCCCTGGGCCTGTTTTGAACTGTGGAAAACATTACCAGGAGAAGGGAGTCATCCTGTGTTCCTGAACTGGGAGTTGTGCTAGTGACAATGTACAATTGATTTGAGAACAAATCAAATAATAGAAGACTTGGGTGCAAGGGAGGTAACCCAACCCTGACACAAGGTTGGAAATATGACTGATACAGAACATAATACAATGGATACTTTTCTGTATCAGTTAGGCTAGAGACACAGCTGAAGGGAGTCATTTCCCCTTGCTTTATTGGAAACTGTATGAAGCTAGACCAGGAGAAGGGTGCATTCCCCTGGACACGGATTTGTATAGAGGCTGTGTGAAACTCACAAGTCAGGGGAAGAAGTCATTCCCCATGGAATTCTTGTTGACAGAAACATGCTTTTTAAACACTATCTGAGCATCAGGAGAAGGGAGACATTCCAGAAGGAACTTTCTGTTAAATTATCCTTAAGTTGTATTGTGAGGGATTGAAGTAAGTTGTGACACAGGATGGTGGATTTTGATTTGACAAACATTCTGACGGATCCTTTTAGAATTGTTCTTTTAGGCAGAGGGACCCTTCTTAGAAGTTAGAGATACTGAAGGCCTTTTTATGCATATATACAAGTTTATAACCACCACAATGCCCCCTTTGTGTCAGCTTCCTTCTCCAACACCCATACAACATATATTTTGTCAGGTATGCTCTTATAAAATAGAGTAGAGGAGCAGCTGAAGCCTATGCAGGAAGTCCTGCCCCCCTACTGCCTATATACACCAGGAGTTGTGACCATACCTCAACAAGTGTTCGAGACAAAGTATCCATTAAGAAGGTATCCAGTGATTCCATCGAATAGAATGCATCGAATGCAAAAGCATCAAATGCAAAAGCCTTGAAAAAATGCATTTTTTTCATAGGTAAAGTTTTTTTTTTTTTATAAAGGGTTTTAAGGTGTAAAAAAACAGGGAACCAGGAATGGAAATAGGAGTTGGGCATCCCGACCAGAACTGTGATGAGTGTGTACCATACTCCTTTTATTCCCAAGAGAAGAGAAACTACTACAAGGCCAAGTTCAAAGGCAGTCTGCATGGAAGAAGGCATGGGCAAAGAGAGATGTGGAGCTAATTGGGAGGGAAGCAGAAGTCATGGCCACCCCCTGGCACCTGGGTCTGAGCTTACGTGATGCTAGTGAGACAAATGTTCCAGACAAGGCTCGAAAGTGCCAGAAAATTATAGGAGGGCATATAACAAAGGGCCTGATAGTTTAAGAACCAATAGTATTCTGTATACTTCATAAGTATTGAGGATTACTTGCAATAGAGGCAGGCTTAAGTTGCCCACCTGATAGCAGATATCCTATCATAACCCGTCACGGTATAGAAAGTATACTTAGATGTTCCCCTTAAGCCAGGCACTATTCCCTGTAGGTTTTTCTTATTTGCCATATAGTATGATGTTACTTTTGATGTATATTTAGTACAAAAGATTGTGTTTATCTGATTGGCGCTGACAGACTACGATCAGAAGTCTGTTGATGTCTTTTTTAACTCCCTGTTTTAGACAATTGATAATAAAGCAGTCAAACAAAAAGTTGCCAACTTCCTGAGGCGGTCTGATTATTTGATGTAAGAGTTATTCTGCATCCCATCCATTGCATGACATGGTACTGATTAAGGACCATAAATTCACTACTTCTAGTGGTTATGAGCAATATGAGTTCCAAAGTTAGATGAAACCTCAATCCAAAACACTACAGGTAGGCCTAGGGAAGGATCCTTAACACATGTTCTGCCACCAAAGGGCAGGTAAGGGTGATTTAGGGTAAAGACTTAGCTACCCTATAGGAGATAGGGGTAGAAAGCATCAGCAATGTAGATTTACCCCCTTGGCGCAGAGTTCTCCGGACCACGGTTGGAGGTTGCAGAATTTGTTCTAGACTTTTTTCTTCTATTCCTGTTCCTACCATAAGGGTTAACTAGACGTCGAGAACAAAGAGATCATTTGTTTCACTGGAATTAGTTTCAATTGGTCGAGGTGCACAGGAATCACTTCAGACAAGTGACGACTTGTGTGGGAGAGATGGCCATGGAACACCTCAGGCACAAGAAGAAGACAAGATCCAATGAAGTTCAACATGATCAGGTGGCGACAGGAGATTATACAGTGGCGGAAACAGAGGCAGCCCCATCACAGCTTCCCATGGAGTACGATGGCTGAAAATGCAGAAGTTGATTATCTGCCACGTAATAAGGCTCTACGAAGGAAGAAGATGGCTGGAGTGAGGTAGCCCAGGAGACAGCTGGTCAGTCCAACGGTTGCCCCAGGGACACTTCCGAAGGCTCAGCAGACAGGGGTCCTCAGGGTTGTAATTGGCTGCTCTCACCAGTCCAGGATTGAAAGCACGAACAAAGGTCTACTTGGGATTAGCACAGCAGAGCTGGGCTTCAACAGAGCAATACTGGAGTTGATGCTGGACAGCTGCAGTAGTCCTCTTCAGTGGGTTGTCACTGGGCTACTTGTCTTTGTGGAAGTCTTGGTTCCAATGATGATCTGACAAAAGGTTGCAGGAGCCCTCCTTTCATCCAGAATTCAGGGAGGGAGCAGGCCCAAACCTAACAATGGTAAGGATCTGCACCATTTAAACAGCCAGTGGCTATCCAATCACGGATCCTCAAATCTGCTCAGCAACAGACTTTCTGGCACTAGAGATGTGGATTGGGACTATACAGTTCAAGGCCCCTTCTCTAGCTCTCTCTCACACACACACACGCAGCTCCGCTCAGTCTATGAAGGACACAGCTTTGCCCATGAAAGGGATTTCCATATAACACATTTTCTGAGCTGAGAAGGTAGGAAGAGGGTCAAAGAAAAAAAAAACAAGCGAAAACCTTGTAACACGACAATCTTAGGGTGCTAGCCACCTTTAGTAGCCATTTGCTGTAAATGCAAAAGTGCCAGATAAAATAGAACAAACATAATACAAATATCACGGCTGCCACCATCTTGTATTAGGCACATATGAAAAGTAACCCAAACAAATTATATAAAACCATATAAGGATGCAAAGAATCCCAACTGCACTTCACTGCAATGTGATGTGTGTAGTTGTAACAATACATAATACATACAAAGACACAAAGGCCCTCATTATGAGTCTGCCAGTAACCCGCCTGTACTACCAGCGGGTTACAGGCAGACTCGCCTTACCATTACCGGCAAATCATACCCAGTGTTACCGGGATATTACGGTTGCCGGCAACGGTGTTAAGTTCCCATTTCCTGGAGCAAGAACTCCATGGCATGGGAACTACTGAATCACTGACACTGTTGTTAACAGTGCTGGTGATGCAGTGATTTTTCTGCTTGTAGGGGCCTGAAATTCCCACAAGTCAGCCCTGCCGGTAATTCAGTCCCCCTACCTGCAGACTCGGAGTATGTCGACCCAGAGAACACTCCAGAGCCAGTGGTACGACCGTTTTTTCCTGCATTTTTTCCTGAACGGAATACTCATAATGAGGGCCATAGGGGGTCATTCCGACCCTGGCGGTAAGGGGTTAACGGCGCCGGTAAAGGTGCCAGAGCCGTCTCCCCCTAACCGCCTCATTATGAGTTCTGCTCGCGGGACCCACTAAGGACGCCTGGTAAAATCAGGCGTATTAGCGGGTTCCGCGAGCAGACCAGGGTGCTAACAACGGGCCCGTTTTTAGCAACCTCCCCATTCCCATTGAGCCCTATGGGGGCTCGAATGGGAATGGGGATGTACCGGGTTCGGGTTCCTTGAATGAGGAATTACCGGGCCCTCCAAGGTCAGAATGGCCCGGTATTTCCTCATTCAAGGAACCCTGACCCGGTACTCGGTATGGGGGTAGCCATGCTGCTAATAGCGGCATGGGTAGTTCCATACTTGGAATGACCCCTATAGTCTCTCATGCTGAAAGTCTTAGGGACTTCTCATTTTCCCCATAAGAATCAGCAAAACAGGCAAAGGACGTAAAGAAGACAGCTTTACTTACCTCCAAAATGTCAGGACATGATTCAAAGCAAGCCAGAAGAGGAATGTCCCATAGAAATCTATGGAATGAAATGTGTAAAAAGAAAATCTTTCCTTTCAGGTTCCTCAGAAATGTACCCTAAGGTTGTCATTATAATGTCCCAGTTATTATTTTGTACCTGTGTTATTGGAAGTGTCGTCTTCCTCCATATCGGAATACATTGCAGAATATGTCTGCTGTCTTTTCAAAGACATGTAATTCTGTCTTTACCAATTTGTGTTTAAAATCCTTCATATCTTTCTGAATTTGCACTATTCTTTTCTTAAATGATTATAATGAAGTAAACCATTTTATGCGCTCTTCTGTTTTTGTCAGTTCTTCAGGAAGCACGTTAGTGATATCCTTGGATGTGTCACACCCATATATGTTAGCAATTTGGCTACAACTAATTTTTAAAAGCTGTTTTGTCCAAGAACGGACAAGTTCATTACAGACAATGGGCCTCATTACGAGTATCGTGGTAAGGCAACAACGGCGCCGGTATCGCTACCGGCACCGTTGATACCGTACCACCATACTATGGGCCTCATCACGAGTCTGGTGGTAACCCTTAAATGTGGCGGTAGCACTATTAACGCCACATTTAAGGGTCCCCCAGATCATGGCTTTGGCGGATTTCCCACCAGCTGTGAGCTGGGGGGAAATCCGCGGCAAAATTTCTGATTTTCGGCACGATTACCGCCGGCGGGAAATCCGCCGTCAGTAATAGCGTGAATTTTCCCCATTGGGCCCAATGGGGAATGAGGAATTCCCGAATGGGCCCAATGAGGAATGGGCAATAACCCTTCCGCCAAACCCGTGATCCAGCGCTAATAGAGCCGGGGGGTTTGGCGGTAGGTATATGAGTGCCGGTGCTAATAGCACCAGGGTTACCACCCAACTCGTGATAAGGCCCTATGAGTTTTGCTCGTGGGTGCCCTTGCAGCCACCAGGTTTTACCGGGTGGCTGTACCGGCACCTGGAAGCAGAACTTGATGGTAGCAAGGGTACTTTTAATAACGGTACCCTTGCTACCACCCTCCCCATTCCCATTGAGCCCTATGGGGCTCAAATGGAAATGGGGAATAATTTTTACCGGCCCCCAGAAAAGGCCAATTACCGGGTCCGGCAAGGCCGTAATGACCCGTTAATTGCCCTTTTCTGGGCGCTGGATGAAAATCAATACCGGCGGCAGACGTGCCTGTACTACAGGCATGGCTACCGCCAGCCTCATAATGAGGCCCAATGAATATGTGTGTTAGGGAGCTTATTGCATGCAGTGTGACGTTTTTTATGAATACGTTCTATCAGCAATTGGATTGCCTCAGTCCAGTTGAAAGAAAAACTATGTTTAAAAGGGGTATGGAGTTGGTGTCGGGACAAGCAGGTCCCCTGCGCAACCAGTTATCTGTGGTCAAAGTTTGGCCTGCGGCCTAGCACATGGTTTTGTAGGGGAACCAACTACGTGCCAGCGACTAACAAGGTTTTGCAACCCCACGAAGGTATGTTTAAAAGTAGTTGCAGTTAGTTTTCATTGAAAGCAAATCACTTTTATTCTGCCTTTCTCTTACACTCATGTCTGTTGTGGCTGAGCTCAAAATCGTGTTAGACTTTTTCAAAGAAGGATTTTGATCAGATTTATTCCAAATAAGCCCCACAACCATTCCGTTTTTATACCATCAGAGAAAATGGACCCAGAGGTAGCATGCATTCTTCTAGAAACCTGTATAACAATAACCCAAATTATGTATATACCCTCAATACTTTATATAAACTTCATGACATTTTACAATTAAATATGGTCCACAAAATGTTTCTTTCTAAATAGTTTTTACATGCTAATAGACATACACAATATTACACAATACCTCATTCACATATCCATTGCTAAAATGTCTTCTCCCAAACATTGCATTAAATGGAAGAAACTACTCATATGCTGTCTCTCTTATGGTCCCATCATTTGGCACTTTTCATGACTTGAGACCTTCTTCAGGGGGATAGTTCTTTCTCATACTGTGGTGAAAACCCAGGAATTATGGAAAGATTAGAACAGTGTCAATGCCACTGTTAAGAGGGTATATATCTACACATTAAACATCCACCTAGCTCACTCCTTAGGGTTAAGATTACCTTGTATTAGGACACATCATACCTTGCTGTGTACATGAAATGTATATTAGTACCCGGCGAGGGCGCAATCAGAATGAAAGAGCCATTCTGATTGGCCCTCGCCGAGTCATTACCAGGCCAGGAATCCCTCCGTCGGGATTCCACAGCCTTTGTCCCCGGCGGGGGGCGTAGCAGCCCCTCAGCCAATGTGGAGGCTCGAAGCGGGGCCATCCCTGCTCCGAGCCTCCCCGCGGCTGAGAGGCTGCCTTTGCCCCATGCCGGGGACTCGAGTAAGTCTTTTGTTTTTAATATTCCCTCCCTCCCACCCGCCCCCCCAATTTACCTTCTTGTTCCTGCGTCCCCGGCGGGGGCTGAGGAAAGCCTCCAGCCGTGTGGAGACTTGGAGCGGGGCCATCCCCACTCCACGCCTTCACACGGCTGGAGGCTCACCTCGTCCTTCGCCGGGGACGCATGTCCTTTTTTTTTGTTTTTTTTTCGTCTTCCCCGTCCCACTCCCGTCCTCCCAACCCTACTTACTTTCTTTTTGATCCTGTTTCGGGAGCGGATTAGCTGGGAACAGTTGTGTTCCCAGCACGTCCACTCCTGATGGCCGCCATGGAAAGGGAAAACAGACTCCGTTTTCCCTTTCCATGGCGGCAATTTTCTTGGTCGTTTTTTTTTTTTGTTTTGTTTTGTCCCAAAACGCTGCACCGTTTTGGGACAGAAAAAAATGCTTTTAGTGCCCCAGTCATGCACATAATGCGGGCCGGGGTACTTCGCTTAGGCCTATAACTATGGGCGCCGAGGCATTACCTGAGTGGGTAATGCCCCTGCCACTCGGGTCATATTGCTAAATATCTCCTGTACTGGCAGTGAATCAATTCAAGAGTAACCCTAAGGGAAACAAATCACAACCTCCATTCACTGAGTGACTTTCCCTAGCTTTATGGCAAACACCCTACAGGATGCTTCAAATGACCTATTCTAATAAAACATTAAAATCTCTCACAGCCTCCTCAGATATCTTGCGAGATTTGCCTTTTCATATGCACTGATCCTTCAAAGTAATCTGAGAACTAAATATGAGAAGTTTCACTAACTCTTGGAAGGCTTCCTTGACATGTGATTTGGCCTCCAACTTCCTTTATGGTGTCTCGCTCTGTTTGGAATAACCCACCATCTGTTTTTCCATGTATACATTTTGCAGCATTCTGGTGAGAAATGTCATGTGCATGTTAATTAGGGTGCAGAGTTACTGTGAGCAAGAGTCCTTTATCCATTTCCTCTACTGAGCATAGTTACACATGGCCATCTTGGAGTGGTGTCCTAGACAAACAATGGGGGTCATTCCGAGTAGGGCGGTAAGGGTTAACGGTCACCGTTAATGAGACCGGTGCCGTTAAACCCTTACCGCCCTATTCCGAGTTCCCTTTGCGGGTTGGTACTTAATGCCTGCTTTTTGCAGGCGTTAAAAAACCAACCCGCAAAGGGACCTAGGAGCTAATTACGGCACCGTAATTTACGGTGCCGTAATTAGCGCCTTCCCCATTCCCATTGAGCCCTATGGGGCAAAAATGGGAATGGGGAAGGGCCCTTGGTGAATGGGGAATTACCGACCCCGCCAACCTTGGAATGGGGCTGTAATTCCGCCATTCACCATGGCGGAGTCGGAAAGATAACAGCGTCAACCAAGGCGCTAATAGCGCCTTGGTTAACGCCAGGGTCGGAATGAGGCCCAATATGTCTTGTTCCTCTATATTTTTTTTATTCCAAAAAAGGCAACGCTTAGGGTATATACATTGGGCCTCATCACGAGTTGGGCGGTAGCCCTTAAATGCGGCAGTAATGCTATTACCGCCTCATTTAAGGGTCCGCCCAAACATGAGTATGGCATGTATTTACCCCCAGCTAATAGCTGGGGGTAAACACGACAGAAAAATGACAATTTTTGGCACAATTACTGCACGGTAATACCGCCGGTGGTAATTGTGCCAAAAATTCCAGACCCAATGGGGAATTACATTTACCGCTCAACCAGTGATCCAGCGATAATATCGCCAGACAGGTGGACGCTAACACAAATACAGTTGGGTGGTATACCAGTCGGGATACCGCCCAACTCATGATGAGGCCCATTGTGTTTTAGAAAATATTGTCATTAGTCTAAGATCCCACTTTAATTGAAAAACTATGAAATGTCGTGGAAAAATTGTCACCAACTTGCCATCCTGAATTAGGCTAGATGTAAACTTTGAGGTTATTGCATAATCTTAATAGTATGATGTATTTGGACCCTGTATGATTCACTTTTGCCAAATATATATATTGCTTCATCTCCTTCTAAAGATTATCCAGTGCAGTTATTGCACCCACTAAATACGAATAAGTGAATGATGAATTTGTAAAGCCATGTAGAGTCCAGAGCTCAACACACTATCAACACTCAGCAGTAAATCCAGAGGTACGTGTGGTCAATGAATCTGCTGTTGATTGCAACATTGCTGCCTTAAATTTAAAACACGCACTGTTGGTATCCCAGATAAACACAGTGACAGTGCTGATGTAAAACACCCTCTAGCTTCCAGATTTCGTCTCTGATATGATATGATATGATATGGTATGATACGATGTGGCATTTATAACGTGCCTGTACACAAGTGGTTCCATGCACAACAAGACAAAGAGGGGGAAACCAAGGGAGAACAAAATAACGATCTTAGTAGGCCTTGTGTCATTCAGATTGTGTAAGTGCATGGAAGAGGGAAAGGGAGAAGTGCCGTTAACTCACAAATGCAGCCAGCGGGTTGCTTATAAGTGCAAAGAGAAGAGACTTTAGGGTTGCAGATGACCCTTATGTGCTGAGGAGCCTAGAGGCAGTGCAAGGGCAACTGGACATGCAGGAGCCTGGGCCTGAGTACAGAGGGTGACCAGTGCGCGCAGCAGTCAGGTGCATCAGCAGGGGATCAGAAGACAGAAAGCGGAAGTGAAAAGGAAGGTCTTGAGTTGCTTCTGGAACCAGAGGTGGTGCTGCTCAATTTTGAGAGAGGCATGGGGGCTGTTCCAGAGGGAGGACCCAGCTGAGGACATAGATCTGCCCCAACTCTTTGCTTGGAGAAGCGTCTGACCCTCAGAGAGTTGAAGGTGGATGAGCGGAGCGCTCGAGAAGGAACATGATTTGGAAGAGAAAGTTGGAAATAGAGCGGTCACAGGCCCCAGAAAGCCTTGTGGGAGAAGGTCTTGAAGTTGATCCTTGCAGCCACGGGGAGACAGTGAAGAGATGTCAGAGCTGGAGAGATACGACCCCTTGACTGTAGGCCGAGGACACGTCTTGGAGTCCTGTTCTGGATAAGTTGTAAAGGTCATGGGGTAGATGAAGGACAATTTAGAAAGAGGCTGTTGCAATCGTAAAGCCTAGAGAGGACCAGAGCTCTGGAGACAGTGAGCTTCTGGGGGAAAGTGAGAAAAGGAAGAATACCTTTGCAGAGGTGGAGCTGATAGTTTGACTTCTTAGAGGCATCAGAGATGTGAGGAGAGAAGGATAGGATAGATTAGAAGATGACACCAGGGTTCTTTGCCTCAGAGAAAACAGCAGGAAGAGGGCCAAGATTGGTCGGCCAGAGAGAGAGAGAGGAAAGGAGGGATCAGGTGTCCCAATGAGGAGGATCTCCGTCTTACTGGCATTAAGGCAGAGATAATGGGTGACACACCATGCCTGAATTGCGGCCAGACAGTTTGGTATGAGAGAAGAAGCAGAGGTGGCTGAGGGGAGTCTGTAAGAGAGCTGAGTGTCATCTGCATAACATTGAAAATCAGAGCAGAAAGTAGCGATGTGGTGGGCAAGAGGTGCCAGGTAGTGGTTGAAGAGCCAGGGAGATAGGCTAGACCCCTGGGGAACACAACAAGTAGAGAGAGAGATAGAAGAGAGGACCTGAGAGGGTTGGTTGATAAGAAAGGAGGTCAACCAGGCCAGGGTCTGATCAGTAATACCAAGGTTGTCGCTGAGGTGATTGAGTTAGGAAGGAATGGTTGACTGTGTCAAAAGCAGAGGAAAGATCAAGGAGAATGAGGAAAGAAGGGAGATTAGAGTGAGTAATGGAGAGCAAGTCTTCACAGGTGATCAGGAGAACTGTATTCCATGCTGTTGGGAGCTCTGAACCCACACTGGTGATCATGGAGGCAACCAACAGATTCAGAATGTAGATTAAGCTGGGAGATGGCCAGGTTTTCCAGGTGTTTGCCCAGGAAAGGAGTGATGAGATCGGGATAGTTAGCTAGAGATGAAGGATCGGCTGAGGGCTTCTTTAGATGGGGGTTCACAAGAGAGTGCTTAAGGGGGAGCGGAAAGTTCCAGTGGCAAAGTAGTGATTGCAGAAATTGGCCAAGGCTGGAGCAAGGGTGTCGAGGTGGTCCTTGATGGTTCTGGATGAGCAGGGGAGAACCTGCTTTGACAAGACTTTCATAGATCAGACTTCTCTAGAAACATTGTCAGGGGTGAACAGGGGAAAGCAGGAGAAAGAAGGAGGAGGGACGGCCTGAGACAGGCCAGGAGCGGTAGAGGAGGAGGAAGAGGATGTAGAGGAAGAGAGGGTGGAGAGAATGCACTGTGTTTTAGTAGTGAAATCAGAGGTCAACGCCATGCTGAGGGCCTCATATGGAACAAGAGAGGTAGAGACTGCAGCAGGATTGGCCAGTTCCTTGCAGATTTTGAAAAGTTCAGCCTAGTTATTAGATGCCGCAGAGATGCAGGCTTGTATGCAGGCTATCTTCTTAGAGAGGACAGAGAGTCTGTACTACCTTTGGAACAGGCGAGTTTGCCATGGAGTGCACCCAATGACGTCCACTTCCTCTCCGCCGCCCTATACTTGCGTTTTAGGGCGGGGAGGTCAGAATCGTACCAAGAGTTGCACTTAAATTTGGGCTTCAAGTGGATACTCATGACAGGGGCAAGGACTTCCAGAGTGTTAGAGACAGAGAGATTAATGTTAGAAATGGCTGTGTCTAGGTGAGAGTAAGCCTAAGGTGCAGGAGGAGGAGAGAAAGTAGCAGTGAAAGCTTTAACTGACACACTCTTCATAGGTAGGATGACCGAGAAGGTAGGTGGCAATGCTGGAGTTGGCTTGACCGGTGGGGAAGAGAGAGAGAGAGAGAGAGAGAGAGAGAGAGGGGTGTGAAGAATGGAGGAAGTGATCACTCCAAGTGATCACTCCAAGAGAGAGCAGTGGTCAGAGGGTTACAGGAGGGGAGGTCTGAGGGTGTGCGTCCGGACAGATGGAAGAATAAAGAGAGAGAGAGAATCACAGAGAATCACAGAGGTTCCCAAAGAGTCCTGAGGAGGGCTGGTAGCATCCAGGTGGATGTTCAAGTCTCTGAGGAGGAGAGGTTGAGAGGTAGAGGCAATGAGCGATGAGGAGAAGTCAGCCCACTCAGAGAAAAAGAAGGTGACCTGGCCAGGTGGCCTGTAGATAGTGGCCACAGTGAGAGAGAGGCCAGGAGAGATAGAGGAGGAGTAGTGCTGCATTGGAATGATAGAAGCAGTGATCCACTCTGGGATAAACAAGGCTAAGCCCCAACCAGGGTGGTTGGTTCTGGGTTTGGAGAGGATCTTGTAGCCATTGGTAAGGAGAATGTTGAAACTCTTGACAGAGCTGTCTGTGAACCAAGTCTCGGTGAGACCGAGTACATCCAAATAAAGCTCTTCCAGGAGATGGCAGATATCAGAGGAGTGTTTGACAGCTGAACAAGAGTTGAGAGTAGGGATGTGGAACAAGTTGCCACATTCGAAAGATTCCAAGAAGGGCTACAGGCCAAAGGAAAACCCTGCATAAGTGTTGGAGGTGCCCAAGGATGGACAGAGAAGAAAAGAAGAAAATGCAGGTTAGTCAGAGAGGGAGAAGAGAGTGCCAAAAGGGTGGCAGAGGAGGGAGGCAACAGGGTGACCAGAGAAGCAGCAAGGGGTACCGAAGAAGTGTCAGAGGAAGGAGGTGGCACAGGAGCCATAGAGGGGTAAGAAGGGATAGCAGGAGAGGAATGGAAGCTAATGAGGCACAGGAAGTGTCAATCAAAGAGGAGGAGATTGGCCTGAGGGCCCTGGACCAAGACGGTGCTGTTTATGATAGTCTTAGAGGAGTCTTAGAGGAGTGGAAGGGAGCCATGAGGACCTGCAAATGGGTGCCACGATTAATTAGAGAAGAAGAAAAATGAGAAAGAAGAGAGATCAAATGTGTGGTCCATTGGCCTTGAGTGGGAATGACGAAGAGTATAAGATAGATCAAGTTTCCATATGTGGAAACTCACGTCCTCTGCACTTTATGGGTGGCTCTGTGAGGAGTCCTGATTTTTGAATTAAGATAATTATTAGGTAATAGTCTTTTGTTTTGAATACATATGTACAAAAATAGATAATTAGCTTAGTAACATATATCAATACACATTGTCACAGTTGAATACTTTAGTACAAATCAAATGATTTATTGGAAGCCCAATGTGTTTTGTGAAAAAAATTACTTTTTCAGGGGCAATTTGCATAATTTTTCTTAAAGAAATCTGAAAAAACATAATATTTAGGCAAATATATATTAGTCCCAATATTCTAAATACATTTTGTAATTTCGCACAACAATAATTTTTTTGTAAATCCATATTTCTCTTGTTCAAAAACTCAATAACCATAGTTGTGGACGTAAGTCAAACAGACCGTGTAGTACTGAACATTTTTACATCTATATGTGTTCTCTGAAATCAACATTGTGATATTTCTGTATACAAATGAATTACCTATGGTAATATTTCCATTAGTCATGAGTAGCTGGCTGTTCATCATAAAGAGGAAAGCTGCAAGCCTCCTCTTGGTAATATTATTTATAAGACTGGGAAGATCTATAGTAATCTTCCAACGCTATGCACATACGCGTGATGATGCACGACGCTCAAGCTAACCGCCATCTTGCAGGTACTTAAGGACCGCTACACTACCATTTAGGTAGCGAGTCCTGAAGAGAGACAGCACCTTCTCAAACCACCACACCCGACGAAGATTACTTTCCTGTAAGTACACTGTGAACTCTGGGCTGATTCTGGTCCTATGTTCACTCTTCTTTGTAACTCGTGCAGTAAATCTGGTCCTTTGGATTCCTTTTAGATTTACCTAGCAACCTTCTGCCCTTCCCTGACTTACCTGTCATTTCAAATCTGGATGCAATTGCACTCCACACTAGATGTATTAACCATAAGAAAGAGACTCTTTCTCATTAGACTTCAGTTTGTCACAAGTCGTTAGGTGGTAAGTTACCACCTCATTTTTTCTAAACTTCTTATGTTAAATACTCTTATGTTGAATATCCCTTCTTTTGACCATTCTTTTTGGATCGTATTCTTTATTTCTGAACAGTTCCTTTCTTTGACTAGGACTACAATACAAACTCAGATCATTTGTGGAGGAGGCTTGCAGCTTTCCTCTTTATGATGAACAGCCAGCTACTCATGACTAATGGAAATATTACCATAGGTAATTCATTTGTATACAGAAATGTCACCATGTTTGTTAGGCGGAAACCTGTGCAGTTCCCTCTGGGACCACTGCAAAAGATTTAGGACTACAGGTGTTTGGCAGTAAACCCACTTGGTAGCAGTCTGTACCACACAGATTCACTTGGTAGCTGTGGCTGAGTAGTCAGACTTCCCTCAAGAAGAGTTAGGCAGTATGTGGAGTATACAAAATAGGGCAATTCACACAGTAGAACAAGCAAACACGGAACAAGGCTTCGGTGTAAAGATATATAGTTATTTATTTATAAAAACACATCTATGAAAAACACTCGGGCACTAATACGGTAAACACTTCAAGCACAATTACTATAAGAAAAATCAATCCCCCTAACAATAGTTCGACAAGTCTAGGTTCAACGGCACCACTTATTTGCAGACAGAGGTGAATGCTTTAACCTAGATGGCACTCTAGTATTCGTTAGGATGGGAGAGAAAAGGCAGGGTATGAAAAAAACTCGGTTCCAACAATTTACGAACAAATGCAAGGCAAGTAAGGCAGGCTCTACTGTAGATCGCCAAGTTCAGAGGCCAGGCCCACTCAGAGAGAGGCGAGGCGATATGTCCCAAAAAGTATCACAATGGAAATGCACTTCCAGTCTTTGTTGCAAATTGTTATCGAAAACGTTGGACTAGTTCAGAACAGAAAGATGAGAAATCTTGGAGGCGACCCAATGGAGAGGCGAGTATTCAGACACCTCACACTAACCGACACAAGGGAAGCCAGGCGGACACGGTACCTTGTTTGTGGAGAGACAGCTCCGGCGGGGTCAGTTGTTCCTGGTGGTGGATGCACGTCGGGTCCTTGCCAAGAGAAGAGATGATCTCGTCGTCGAAGGAAAGTTGCAGATCGTTGCACCACCAGGGAAGAGACCAGCCGCGGAGTGCTCCGTCACAAGGCACCACCTTTTGGTCGCGGCACAGGGGTAGGGGCTATCCGGTTGCCGGGGTGCTCTGCACGGGCAATTCGACCACTACGTCCTGGAACGAAGAAAAAGCAAAGGGGACTGGTTGTTCCCACCAGTCAGGGGAAGAGACTCTCCGGCGGGGAGATCTCCTCTGTCATCGGGAAGTGGTGAGTCGGTTCAGCAGGGCTCCACCGGAGGTGTCGTTGTTGCAGGTCGGCTCAGCTTTACCCTCGTCGGATTCTTAGGTCCTGTGGCGACTTCTGAAGATCCAGTCCCAAAAGCCCTGCTTTTATGCAGAAAATCCCCATTCATTCAGCCTAGCTGTCACTCAAAACACGCTAAGTGGTGAGCGGGGTGGCTCACCACTTGGGCCAATCACACCAGAGTGCGACTTGAGTTGGCAAGGCAACTCAGTCCAGGGTGCCTAAACCCCCTCCCACACCCCCTGTGGTACCCAGACAGAATGGCACCACTTCGGCGGGCCTCTGTGTAGAGGCCCGCCAAAAGTGGAACAAAGGGCTCAACCTTTGGTTTAGGAGTCACAGAGACGGACACAGATGCCATTTTAAAAACCGAGTTCTGGCAGAAAATACCAACCGATAGATTTATTTAAGATAAATAAACCGGTGGTATGTTAGAGATTAACGAGAAAAAGTATTAACCTCCAACAATGGGAAGAATCCCATAGGGTTATAGTCAGGGTCGAATATTAATAGGATGGTGTGTACTAGTTCTGTTAGTAAATTTAGGTCTAGTAAAGCCAATGGTGACTTTACATGCCCGGGGAGACAGTAGTCAGTCCCCAGGTATGGAGTCTATGATGGAGGTCCGCTAGGACGCCCCAGTGCTACGGCATGGAGGGTGCGGTGTAACACACATAGAAAAACATATGAGACCCTATGGGGTAAAAGACCCCATAGCCCAAAGAACACATTGACATTCAAAGGAATTACACACATTCATGTCCAAGAGTGGGAGAAAAGAGTCTCACTCTTGGCAGGATGGAAAAAAACAAACTCCAGAAATCCAGCAATGCTGCTGGGGGACTCACTAGGTTAGGAAATTCAGCCTAAACAGAGAATTCTCCCTAACAATGTTGATTTCAGAGAACACATATAGATGTAAAAATGTTCAGTACCACACAGTCTGTTTGACTTATGTCCACAAATATGGTTACTACGTTTTTGAACAAGAGAAATATGGATTCACAAAAAAAATGTTGTTGTGTGAAATTAAGCAATGTATTTAGAATATTGGTACTAATATGTATTTGCTTAAATATTATGTTTTTCTAATTTCTTTAAGAAAAATTAGGCAAATTGCCCCTGAAGAAGGGAAATTTTTCACGAAACGCGTTGGGCTTCCAATAAATCATTTGATTTGTACTAAAGTATTCAACTGTGTCAATGTGTATTGATATATGTTACTAAGCAAATTATCTATTTTTGTACATGTTTATTCAAAACATAAGACTATTACCTAATAATTAACTTAATACAAAGATCAGGACTCCTCACAGAGCCACCCATAGAGTGCAGAGGAACTGAGTTCCCACATATGGGAACTTGATCTATCTTGTACGTTTTTGCAACCCATATGCCAGGGTTGTTATTTATCTCCTCTGCACCTTAATAATACTAATTCTCAGTGTATAATCCTCTGAATCACTTTTACGTAAAAGTCAAGTGTGCAGATTGATTTGTCTTTGTTTTTTGTAACGACAAAGAGTATGTCAGTAAGGGTCTGTCTGGAGCAAGCATTGGTATAGGTATCGGTGATAGGGAGGCCTGGGTTGGAGCTTTTTCCTGTGAGATTTAGTGAGAGGGATGGTATATTCGACAGAAAAGCAGTTAAAAAAGATTGGTGAGATAGAGAGCACCATAGAGGTTGCAGGGAGGAAAGAGGGAGGAAAGAGGCTTGGGGGATTAGGGACAGGGGAGCCCAGACAGGGGAGAGGGAGGTCACACCGGGGGGGCAACAGTAGGGATGCACTGAGAGGGACACGAAAGGGAGGGGGCACATCAAAGAACAAGAACAACGGACCTACAAATCAGATGCAGTACGGAACCATCAGAAAGAAAACAGCTCAGCAGGGAACCTAGAAGTAGGGAATGCAGATGTAGCACAGAACCAAAGCAAAGCACAAAGCACAACAGGGAACCTGGAAGTAAAGAATGCAGATGCAATACAGGAACAAAAGTAACACACATAGGTCAGCAGGGAACCTAGAAGTGAAGAATGCAGGCAATTACAATGTGCTGCTACAAACTGTGCATAGTAACACAATATCAATAACCGTAGAGAGCAAACACAAAGTCAGTACAATCAACAAGGCACAAAAGACAACAGGAACCTAGAAGAAGAATGCAGGCAATGCTAAGCAATGCAGGAAAAACAGTGGAGCAGGAGACACTGGGGATCATTACGAGATGGGCGGAAAGGGTTTACTGACACCATTAAGGATGCCGGTGCCGCTAAACCCTTAACGCTCTCTTCCGAGGTCCCTTCGCGGGTCCCAGCAGGAACGGCTGGTCTGACCAGCCGTTCTCTGCGGGACCCGTTAAGGGACCTTGGAGCTAATAATGGGCCCGCAATGGTTTACTGAATGGGGACTTACCAGGACCGCATAGGTCGGAATGTCCTGGTAAATCCCCATTCGGTCAGACCGGACCCGGACTGGGGTTTGGAGGCAGCCATGGCGCTAATAGCGCCAGGGCTACCTCCAAACTCGTAATAACACCCAATGTCAGAATAGTACACAATAAATCGAAGAGGGAAGGGCTGAGATGCAAGAGGAAGGAAGGGAAACGCAGGAGGGGGAATGGAAAAGGATGTAGGGTTCTACGATGCAAGGAAGCGCACACGGCTAGAGAAGCAAGGGAGCGCGGCCAAGTTGTGCATGCCAAGTTGTGGGCTAAGTATTTGAGCACAGCACAATACAACAAACTCAGATTCAACTTTCCTAGAAGGGGAAAAAAGGCTACATTTTTTAGCACAGCACAATACAACACACCCAGATTCGACTTACCTGACCAGTTGCAGCAGGTCGATGGATGCAGGCTAGGCGCTACCACGCCGAACACTTGCAGACATCACTGGAGCTGTCCTTAGCCTCTGGTCCTTTTGCCGAGGAGGCTGCCACGGCAGGGGACGCCTTAGGTGGCTGATTTAAAGGGCCCACCAACCAATGGGAACTCAGTCGGAGGAAGGGAGGGGTGAGGGCCAACAAACAAGGAAGCTACCGGGACAGAGGGAGGGGGAGAGGGCACACAACTGCTGCAGCGCAGAATAAAACACTTACGCATGCACAACTTACTGTGCCATGGAGCACCTGTCCTCACCTCAGCACCAGAGAAGTTGACATTGTTGTTGACTGATGATGGTGGGGATGGCCTGTGGGGATGGAGGAGAATACACATGCTGGTGCATGTTTACCTGCTGTCAGAGCAGGAGTTTGGGCCCTGGGTCATCCTGGTCCAAACAGGAATTGCCCTTTTCTTTTTTTTCCCCCTTGCTTCGGATGCCCAGGCGAGAGAAGCATGTAACCTAAGAGTGAAGAGCAGAAAGGAAGAGGCAGGGCTAAGAAGGTGGGTGGTGCTTAGGCCAAGTGGCCTACATCCACTTGCACCTGCTCCCGAACTTTCACCTGCTCACACTTATCCAGGGTCTCGTGACAAAGTCACTATTCCTCCATACCTACAAGAGGATACTCAGTTACAGACACTAGATTAAACATTCTCTCACCAGAAACATATTTTTCTTTGCAACCAGTATTTTGCTTTGCCTCAAAAGATTGGGACACTAAAATTCAGCCCAACGTAAAATAATCTCCTCTGGTATCCAAAGACTTCACATTGTTTTCTCAGTATCTTGCAGTTCCTCTCAATGACCACACAATGATATCACAACCAGAACAAACAATTCATGTATTCTCTTGCCCCCAAGAATTCAAAGACCTTCTTCTTCGTATCTAGTATTTTTTCACAAAATGATAGCCCATTCGTTTGCAGCTGAATCTGCTGAATTAATCCTTCAACTACCAAATAATGCTACCAAATAATTCGAAGATGTTTTGTTTACAACCCGTATGTTGTCTTTTCACAAACAGATGACACTCAGTTACAGTCAGTGAATACAATTAGTTTTGTGTCTTGAGAATGTTACGAATTTCTAATGTGCGGCTAGCATTTTCTCTTATACTAACACATTTTACACTCACAAGCACAGGGAACTCTAATATACTCCACTGCCCAACTCAGATCTGGAGGGCCTCCAAATGGCATTGGGGCATGCTATCTTTTTCTTTTTCCAGTGCTGTTTCAGTGAAACTAGAAAACATGGGTAAACATTTTGTAATCTTTCTTGATGTTCTGAGGGGTGGGAAAAGACGAAACTGCGAGCAGTGAGGGGTGAGAGGTGCTGGTTAGCAGCCACCAAAAATGGCAATTTCCGGTGTCATCAAACGTTTGGGCCAGTGACCCACAAAATGTCATGGGTCACTTTTGGGGGAGTTTGCACACTACTCCGTTAAATAGGAACGAGTACTACAGTAACATCTGCGGTATCCAATATAAAATAAAAACAGGAAAGCTGAGCAAAAACAAAGCTCCGACTTTAAGTATGTACTGAGAAAGATGATTTTATTATTCTGGATGTCCATGTTAAATAGTTCTTTATGGAACTGTTCCTGTGTCACAGAAGATTTTTTAAATGGAATCAACTTTTATAAGAGTACACAAAAGCCTTTCACATAATATGACGCTGTGATTTACGTGCATAAAAATATCCATTATCTAATTTCCATTGTCTGTCTTAAACGATTTTATCATAATCTGTACACTCTATTGTCAAAGTTTCAAGTATAACTGAATGCAATTACATTTCATTGAGAAATACAATTCCTCTTCTTCTCCGAATCAATAAAGTCTGGTTCCAGCTGCACTTTGAGATCCTGCCAAGTTCTCTTCTTAACAGAGATCCGTAAAATGCTTGCCAAAACATGCTAACGATTGGCTCGCTGGGTCTGCAGCTTTTATCTACTAGTTTCAGAAGAAAGCTGAATAGAAAGTCTAAATGAACAAACATTGTAAGCACTATTTCCAATGAAACTGCTGCTCGATCTTGGTTGTGTATAATGCTTGACAGCTTGCAATAGCATCAAAGAATGCTAGAAGCACAATAGAAGTGTCTTTTTTCATGGATTATTGTGCTTAAAGGTAATATACGGCACGTGCCCATCCATCAACAATTTGGAAAATGGGGCACATTTATTTGTAGTATATTCTGGTATTTTTTCTAAAAATATTTCTTTTGTTCCTGTTCCACAATAAGTAACACTCTTGTAGCATTAGTGTTTTTTTCATGATAAAGTTGAATGCTTTTCGCTAGACTATGGACTATGTAGTTTGTTTAAATCATGGTGATGTATCAAAAATCCAACCCGAAAATAGCGGATTGTGCTTGCATACATGCACTATGTGCAGACAGGGAGGACAACAATAATCATAAATATGATCACTCATATTCTGGTGGCAGATGGTAGTAGTCAGAGTATTTGTTGCTGCCACACAATGACATAATGAGATAATGCCACAGACACGTGTGTCTGTTCTTTATTTCAGTAAGATGTCCATAAAAGCCAACACATACAATACAAAACAATAAAAAACAAAGTAAAAACGGTATGCCACATGGAAACACAAGCAAGCAAGGAGGGCCACAAATAGCCCCCTTGGGTTAATTGGCATATTTGGATCTTCTCCAGGCCCTCCTTAGATACCAGCCCATTGCAAACGTTGCAGCTTTATGTTTAACTGCTATGTATGAGGACATGGCCTCGTCCGTATTATTAGCCCTACACACATTTAGGAAAGGCTTTAGGGATCCTATCGCTAGGTCGCCATAATATTGGAAAAACAGTACAAAATGGACCATGTATTCAATTATGTCCAAGCAAAATGGGCATGTTGGGATGACATTGTGGTTTTACTTGGTCCTTAAGGTGGTCAGGGGCAAGATGCCCATGTGTGTCTTAATGAACAGGGTTCGGATGTGTGTAGGGTGCACTTAGTCCAGATAATCCTCCTACTCCATAGACTTAGGGACCAATATCATGAAAACTGAACTGAAGTGACCAGGGTGCACACTCATTTCCTGTTCCCTTGCTCCCTTAAGGGCATGAGTAATAGAGGCTTTAAAGTCTCTACCAATAGTATCAAGGTGGGTCCAGTAATCAATCAAACCAGAAGACTAAGGTTCCTTCTTCAGGAACATAAACCAAGACAGAGACATGCCTCCTACCTGGCAATGCACATCATCTATTGGCTGCCTGCACTTGAGTAAGTGCTCACGAGTCCAAAGCCTAGCCCAATCAAATAATGGTTTAGCCTTGCATGCTTTCTCAATTGGCTGGAGATCTGATTCAAGGCCAATGGGCAAGTTCGGTTCACAAATCGGTAAGCCCAGCATATTCTTCAGGAATTTGTTTCCAGTTACTGCCAGGGGCAAGATATTAATCCAATTCCACAGCTCTGCACCATAGAGTGCTGCCTGCCGGGCTTGGGCTTTGTAGGCCTCTCGGGCAACTCCACAACTCCCACATGCTCTGTAGTGAAATTAGCTATGGCACAACGGTACCTAGCAAGTGCCATTCCAGCTTTGCCTAATTGGTCAGACCACATACAGTCCTATTTGGTTCTTATGCCCAGGTAATCATAAGCATGGCTCAATCAAGCCATCCACTAAGGCAAGTCTGATTTTGGGATGCTTCCTCACCCTACTCCCTATAAGGGCAGTTGGCCTTAGTCTTCTGGATGTTAATAGAGAGACCATTAGCCTGGCAAAAGCCTTCAACGATGTCTAGCTGGTGTCACAGTTCCATTGGTGTTAGTGAGAGTAGGACTGCCTCTCCCGCAAACATTAGAATTGAATTTTGTCACATCCCGATGAGGGCATGTCCATTGATACTCCCAGTCATTGATTTTACCGTTGATAAACACACAAAATAATAGGGGGGCGAGCACACAGCTCTGCTGGACCCGCATTTCTAATTTCACTGTCTCTGACAGGGCTCCATCTAGCCCCCCATGGCTCTTCGTGTCATTATTCACATGTAAAGACCTGATGGCATTCAACAACGCGTTGGAGATACCCAGGTCCACCAGAATAGCCCATAACCTTGTTCTTGGATCTGTAAAAAATGGTGCCTTTAAGTCCATAAAACTGCATAAATGGACATTTTCCACAGGGCTATATATTTGTCACAAAGCAGGCGTAGCCTTAGACAATGATCCACTGTGCTGATTCTCTTCTGGAACCCTGCCTGCAGCAGACTCAGGCAGGGGCGTTGCTAGGGGGGGGCCTCAGGGGGCTATAGCCCCTGATCTTTTGGTTGTAGCCCCGGATAGAATCTCAGGAGCTACAGCCAAAAGACTAGCTAGCCCCCAGTCCCAACAGTTCCGACATCAGCTTAGCCCCGGGTCTTTTCCAGACCTAGCAACTCCCCTGGAGGACTCCAGCATCCCTCAGCCATGCTTCGAGATGTCTCAGAAGTGCCTTTACAAAGACCTTGCCCCCAACACCCAGAAGGGAGATGGACCTGTAATGAGCAGGCTGATTTCTGTCTCCCTTCTTGAAGATGGGGACTATAACTGCCTGGATCCAAGACTCAGGAACCCTATTCAAGCACAATGCTACATTGACGATTCTTGTAAGATAGGGGACACAGACCAATGGTTAATTACCAAAGAAATCCACTGGGATCATGTCCGGGCCAGGGCCTTGCCTTTCTTCTGGCACTCAAGGGCGATCCTGACTTCCCCTCCATCAGGATCAGAGATGGCTCAACTAGCCCAGTGAGGGGGCTACTACTGCACCCAGTACCAAACACTCATTTCTCCTCGTATAAACTCTTGAAGTGCTTTACCCGCTCAGCTTCCCGTATTGTCCCTAAGAGGTGATTATGGTCGATAGGTCACGCACCACCCATGAGTTCAAAAAGCCTTGTCATGTTCCCACTTTTCATTGCCTGTATTCTGGTATTCATGTTTTTAAGCATTGGTAATCTCAGTGTAGGTTTTCCTTGTGGCACGTTATGGTGCTATCCCTTCAACCGTCACCACTTTGGCCTCCCTTACCAGAACACTGGCCTGTCTGCACTCGAAATCATACCCGGGGTTGGTCTATAAGGATTGGGTCTTGAGGGTCATAAAATGCCTTAGCCCACGCCTTGAATCTTCGGCAATATTCCCACCATTCCAAAGCGTAGTTCAGTCATAACAACTATTCATTTATCATATTTGCAAACGCATTCCTGAACTTGGGAGTTTCTCATGTAAAACATGATCTGTGAATAGTGATAGAGCCTGAATGGACTGAATTTGCTGTAAATTCAATTTAGCCACGAATTGAGAATGCAAAACATTTGACACTCTATTACTCTGACACTTCAACACACCAACTATGTTTTTGATTTCCATGCACCAAGTCCTTGTGTGGTTTATTAAAAACATTGTTTGGCTTTCCATGGTGTGTGATTTGCCCATGCTTCATGGAAATTCCTACTAAGATGTGTTGAATACTCCATGACTATGAATGAGCACTGGAGACTTAGGGCCTCATTACACAGTAGGCGGAGGACCAAGGTGGTCCATGCCGGTAAAATACCGGCACCGCCTTGGTGGAAAGGGGAATTACCGCCCCATTCCAAGGTTGGCGGGGCGGTAATTCCCCCTTCCCCCATTGCCCTTCCCCATTCCCATTTTTGCCCCATAGGGCTCTATGGGAATGGGGAAGGCGCTAATTACGGGCCGCAAATTGCGGTACCGTAATTAGCACCCTGGTCCCTTTGCGGGATGGTTTTTAACGCCTGCTAAACAGCAGGCGTTAAAGTACCTACCCGCAAAGGGACCTCGTAGTAAGGCGGTAAGGGTCAACGGTCACCGGTACCATTACCGGTGACCGTTAACCCTTACCGCCTTCCGTGTAATGAGGCCCTTACTCTGGGTGGAGAATAAAGTCTTATCAAAGCTCTCAGTTTAATCAGACAGGATTGCCCTTCGATAAAGGTGTCACATTTAAAAAAGTTAAATTGCACCACTCCAGTGTCCATCTGGTGACACCCGGAGACTGTCATGTCTTTCTCTGAAGTTAAATGAGATGGTGAGGCTTGTGCTGAACTAGCCAACAGGACCAGATTCGTTATTTAAAAAAGAAAAAAAAAATAGTTGAGATAAGGTCGAAAGTTCTAAGCTGATCCTCAGTGTGAGGCCCCTGATTCTTTGGAGGGTGGCATTTTCACCCAGTGGAGCGCAAAATGAAAGCATAAAGGTGCTGTTACACTTTAAAGGTGTTTGCCATCTCAATTGTGTTTCATTCCAAGGTGTAGTGGGGCAGCAAAACAGAGTTTGTCTTCCCCTTTACTTTGCTCCTCCGTCTTAAAATAGCACCCGGGTTTAGAGCGGCATATGATTTTCATATAGGCATTAAAGCAAAGTATTCCTTTAGATCACGTCTTGTAGTAGTTAGTACCTGTTATAGCAGGCAGGTTTCATGGGGATCTATTATATAATGATGCCAGCAAATCATAATTTGTAGGTAGCAGTTTATTTCTCTCAATTTGCAGAGTAAAAGTGAACAATACCAGTGATTTCAACTTCATTTAAGTGAAAGGGTTCATTATACCTTGCATGGAATTAGCATATAGTATAAAATGACCCCCTAATGTTTTCCTACATGGCACACAAACTTTCCCTAGTTGAGTTCGAGTCCTCATCTAAGGCCTCATTAGGGAGGTATCTCTGCATGTGCCCATTGGATGTCGTAAGCATTACAGGTCTATGGTGTGCAAGTGTACCCTGTTGCATCTGTTACATTAGACAGATGCTGTGTTGGATCCATTGGACGGAGTCAGCATTTTAGTATGATTCTAGCTGGATACAGGATGCTGTACCTGGTAGAGTCCCTAATGGAGCTCCCTCTGCAAATCGAGTTCCAGTGTGCAACAGCCTAACGTTGGATCCTCTGAAACAGATGGAGGCAGAGAAGACACCAGAGACCGCCTTTGGCAGCAATTGGAATTGTCCCTTGTTGTGTGGTACACACTGTAGCTTGTATATCAAACAGGTCAATATTGGCCATTAAGACCAGCTGCATTCGCGTCCACAGACTTCACAGGGCTTTCACGCGAAAGAAAACTATAAATCCTGTCCAACTGGGGACTCATCAGGATGAGGTTTTGCTGTACAGTAATATACCGAACTGTACTGAGCAGTAATGGTACAAAGTAGAGCGATATACTTCAATCGATGGCCAGTATAATACATACGTTTTGTTACACTGAGATCCTTATTCTGCAGGCCACCTTAGCATATTTGACAGATGACTTTGTTCAGGTATTTGGATGCCTGTGCCCATTTGCACTTTAGGGGCAGCAGTGGTCTTACAAGGTCTGTCAATGGTGATACATTGGGATATTGCCTGGGGTTTTAAACATACTCTTGTATTTGGTCAGCGGAGACATGTGCATACTAATTGTTACGCCCCTCATAGGTGGGCAAAGATGTGAGGTGCAAACAGGTGGAATGTGGGGTGAGTTAATCAAGGAGTGCTTATGTTGTAATCTTTATTTTTCTTTGATTGGGGGAATTGAACACAGTGTCTGTCTATTATTACAGTATCCTTTCTGTATTCTATCTTTTGGGGGTTGCACTGCATTGCATTGGGAGTGGCCTATATACCATTCCATAGGACAAGCATCCCACCAGTTTATGCATACAATTGGTAAGGAGCTGCTTTCTTCAGCAATCATTCTTAGATACTGGTACACGAACTGGGTTCTTTTAATATTCAACACAGCATTAAACTTGACTTGGAGAGACCTCCTTGCTGTTTGGTCATACAGGTGAGTCATAGGACATTGCTGTATTTTTTATCCAAACTCAGAGGACATTACTGTATTATTTATACAAACACAGAGAGGATATCCTGCTTCACCCTTTTATCCGGTCAGTATTTATAAAATATGTATTTATAACTTTGTATGTTGCATAGACTTGCAGAGAAATCCCTAAGTGGTACTCCCAGGTGTTAGGCAGAATCATTTGCAGTACCCTTTGGGAACACTACACACAATTAAGACTACAAGTGTAAGTACAATTTCACCTTTGGTACAAGCCTATACTACACAGTAAAGTGGTAGAGATGGCTGAGCAGCCAGACCTATCTCAAGAGTAAAGTGAGCAGTACAAGGGGTTACACATAGGACTAGCAATCACAATGATTCAAATAAACACTTAGTCAAGGTTTCTTGGTAAAAGAATATACATTTATTTACGCAGTCATTTTGAAAACATTGCACTAGGAAAAGCCGCCAAAAACCACAATCTAATACACGACAATACACAACCAATCAGTTTCTGACAAGTTCAGCTCCGCTAAAGTGGGAGCAAAATGGCACTTCAGATACTTTAAAAAGGGGTAAAAAGACAAGGTTATGAGAATCAACAGCACACATACTTTTATAGGCAGGGCAAAGGGTTTCAGTTCACTACAAATAGAAATTCAATTTAATAGGCCTGGGCCAAAGTCAATGGTT